>NW_014007988.1:0-2994 GCF_000611645.1 Monoraphidium neglectum | reverse complement strand
AGTCCACCCTGGGCTACCCCGATGAGATGCTGCAGGACCTGGACATCGCCGAGCCGGTGCCGCCCCTGCCCCGCCCCGCGGTGAGAGCCAGGGGCGGCGCCCCCAGCCTGCCGCACACCTGGCGCTTGTGCACGAGCGCGTCGCCGGCCCCCAGAGATAGCGGCCGCGGCCCGGCTGACGTGCCAATCATCCAAGCCATGCTGGAAATGACTGTGCTGCCCGGCTCACAAGCGCACCGTCACACACACAGATACGTGCGCGTGCGCGCACACACACACACACACACACACACACACACACACACACACACACATGCGCCACCCGGGTCTTCCGCGCAGGTGCCCCCATACAACGGCTACGGCAGCCTGGACGACAGCCGCCAGAACTGCGTCGCGCTCGTGCCGAAGCCGCCAAAGAAGGCAAGCAGGCCCCCCATGCGGCCGCCTTGGTATGCCGCCTGCGTGCCCTGGCCATGAACTGCCTGGCCAGCCTAGGCGGACACTGCAGCGCAGCAGATGGTAGTGGGGCCCTCTACAGTCGTGGCCAGCGACAGTTGCAGCGGACTGCTCGACCATCAACACCTGTGTTGAGACGCACACATACACACACATACACACACATACACACACATACACACACACACACACGCACGAACGCACACATATACATGATCCCTCTATCTCTCTCTCTATCAGAGGCTCACTCACTCTCTTTCCCACACACGTATGAACAACCCTCGAAACACGTCCCAAACCCCAGGACATGCACAAGCTGATGAACAAGGACAAGATCATCCTGCGCTTCACAGCGCGTATGGCCCCCACCGCGACGCACGCGCTGAGCCACGCCGACGCGGGGCGCAACTTTGTGCTGTCCTACTTCCTCATGGACGACAGCCTCCTCATTGTGGGTGCAGGAGTAGCTGTGATTTGTCCCCAAATCATGCGTGTTATGTTGGCCGCCGCTTGGCCCGACGACAGTGGGCAGGAGTGGGGCTGAGCTTGCTGGGCTTGGCGGGGTGCACGGGTGGGCGTAGTGACGCCCTGGCCAGCTTTTAATTCAAGGGATGGAGGTTTGCTGGTTGAGACACTTGGGGCGTGGCTGGCCAATCAGGCTGGACAGGGGGTCAGTGTGAGCACGCGGCAAGAAACTGATGGTCCCGCGCGCCCCGCCTCCCGCCCTTGGATGTACGCCCGCCTGCCCCTCAGTTTGAGCCGCCCGTGCGCAACAGCGGCATCGGGGGCGGCAAGTTCCTGGAGCGGCAGCGCGTGTACAAGCCCGGGAGCGAGGAGATCTACACGTACCAGGTGGGGTCTTCATAGGACAGGCCGGCACAGGCAGGGAGGGGGGTCCGGGGTGGTGGGGTGGGGCTGGGTGACCGTGACCTGGGTGGCCATCTCGTGACGGGCCTACGGCAAGCGTGTGGCGTAGACGATGCATGCAAGACCACACACACGTCTTGGTCACACAACCGTTCAGACCCCCCACTTTCGGATCACAGCGCACACACACGCACACACCCACACCCACACCCACACCCACACCCACACACACACACACTTACTCTCTCTCACCCTCTCTCTCTCTCTCTCCTCCTCCATCCCTTCCTGAGACACACATTCTTACACACACACAACTGCACACAAACAAGCACATTTCATACACCACTCACCCCCGCCCCCAGGACCTGTACGTGGGGGGCCGCCTGGAGGTGTTCAGCCGCGCGTTTGAGCTCATGGACGCGGACGAGTACACCCTCACCTACATGGAGAACAACAAGCACATCTTCGTCATGGCCGACGCAGACGCCATACTGGAGAGCCTGCGCGTGCAGGTGCGCGGGGGGCCGTCGCCGCGCGCGGCGAGTCGGGCGGGGCGCGCCCTCCGGTGGCCCGGCCGGGGCGGGACGGCGTGTTTGCACGCGCGCGCGGCTGTGGCGCTTGGTGCGGACGGGGCGTCGAGGAGTCATGTTTGGAGGACCCGTCTGCGCTGCGTAACGAGCACTTTTGGGGGCTGAGAGCGCGGTGGCAGTGGATTCGAGTTCGTGGCAGGAGGCAAACGGGCGCCTCTCTATGCCATCCGCGTTGCGTTCGGTTGCCTGGGCCATGCTGCGCGGCAGGTCCGCGGGCGCGACGCGCAGCTGCGCGCGGCACTGGTGGCGGCGGACTCGGAGGGCTGCGGCCAGCTGGCCGGGGCGCAGCTGGAGGCGGCGTTTGATGCGGCGGGCCTGCGATTCACGCGCCACCAGCTCATCGCGCTGCGGCGGCGCGCGGACAAGGAGCGCGGCGGCGGGGCGGTGGCGACGGAGGAGGTGCTGCGGATGCTGGGGCTTGGCGGCAGCTGAGCAGGCGGCAGCTGTGAGATTGTGTGGGGAGGGGCAGCGCTTTGTGGGCAGCAGCCGGCGGTTCGGCGGGCGGTGGCCAAGATTGGGCTGGCGAATTCACAACCGGCGGGCAGGGTGGGAAGGTCGCAGCATTCAAGGGGAAGTGCGTGCTGCTTTACCAAACGCGTCGCCTTTTGTGGGGCGTTTGGGGATGCGCGCTGCGACATGCGCTTGTCCTGCCCCCTCGCGTCATCCCCTCGACACCTGCGCGACCCCAGTCCATTCATGGCTGCTGGCCAGAGACATCTGTGTGTGTCTCAGTCTCACACTGCTTTGGGCCCAAACAGTATTGCATGTGTTACAAAAAACGATGGTGGCGGCGCTGGCTGTATCTACATTTGGGGCGCAGGGGGCACGCCCGCCAAGCCGCCGGCCGCCCCGTGCCCCAACCGCGCGTCAAAAGCCACGCACAGGCTTCCCAAACAACAGTCGGCGGCCGCCGCCCCAGCCTCACTGCGGCGGCGGCATGCCAGGCCGCGGGACGGGGAACCCGGGCGGGGGCATGCCCGGCGGCGGCATGCCCGGGGGGCGCATGCCGGGGAAGCCCTGCGGCGGGAACCCGCCTGGCGGCGCGAAACCCATGGGGGGCGGGCCTGGGGGTGCAGCAGGGT
>NW_014007989.1:0-2994 GCF_000611645.1 Monoraphidium neglectum | reverse complement strand
AGATAGAGGTGCATTTTTGGATGCGCTCTCCCTTTGGAGGTTGTTGATCGGGATTTGTCAGGGCCGGGCATGCATGGGGCAGGGGCGTGGCTAGGGGTGGCGTGGCCGAGCTGGGGTGGGGCGAAGCTGATGGGGATTCGGAAAGTTATTGGTGTTCGCGGCAATATGTTTCATGCATGCCGCCTTCACGCACTGCCGATTGGCAGGCACCAGCCGTGCCTCAAAAATTCTCAACCTCTCAACGCAGCGCCAGCTATGTCAGGCGCTGACCTTCCTGCACCTGTGCCTCCTGGCACCTCGCCAGGGTGCAGGGCTTGCCGGCCACCACACACGCCGCCGCCACACGCGGCCCCTCTTGCAACCCACCCCCACAGGCCATCCAGGTGATGCGCGACCAGCCAAGGGGCGGCCACATATTCAATATGGATGGTGCAGGTGGGATGCAGGGCTTGTCGGCAGGGCAGGGAGGGGCTGGGCCACACGTGGAAGCCTGGCAGGCTTGGCAAGTGGAGCCCCAACCTTGGCGACGCGGCAGTCCGCTGGGGTGGCCATTCGGCGTCGTCGCCTCGCCGCGTGCGTGGGGCTTGCAAGTTCCTGGCCACGCCCTGTCGTTTGGCGGCGCGTGCCCCGCACTGCACTGCCTGGCGCCACCTGGTGTTTCGGTGGGTGGCCGCAACCCGCTACCACCACCATCATCTGGACGCCAGTGCACACCACGATACTGAATGCTCGCGTGCACACCACCGCCGCCAGGCGCGGACGGCAACGCGACGCCGCGGTTTGCCGCTTACGGCGCCACCAAGCGCAGCTTGGCGCAGCTGGGCAAGAGCCTGGAGGCGGAGCTGAAGCTGCTGGGGGTGAAGAACGTCGGGATGCACAACCTTTCCCCCGGCATGGTGCGGACGCGCCGGCGCGTGCACCCGCCTGCGCGGCTGTGCACGCCTTTGATTCGCAGTCCGGCCGCAGCAGGGGTGCTGTGCTTGCTCCCCGCTGCTTGCATCCCTCAGCCAAAGAGCCCTTGGTGTGCAGGTCTAGATATGAGTATTCCGGGAGATCGTGCTCCTTGCTATCAGGCGCCGCGCACTGCAACGGCCCCAACGGCCGGCTGCCACGCCACCCCCTCCCACCATCTGCTGCGCCCCAGGTGACCACCGAGCTGCTGATGAGCGGGGCTGACACCCCTGTGGCCAAGTTCTTCATCAACTGCCTGGCGGAGGAGCCCCAGGAGGTGCGTGGCCGCACTCCAACCCCACCCCTGGACCCAGGCCCCCAGACTCCCGACCGCACCACCAACTTCAAGCCAAATCCCAATCCCAAATCCATCCCAATCCCCGCCCTACCCCCACCCCTTCACCCGTCGCTTGGAGCCTCAGCGCGTGCGAGTGTTCGGAGGTCGCAACCACGGCCCGCCGCACCCTCGCCTGCAGCCCTCCCTACCCCTTACCCCGGGGTTGCATTTGCAACAGGGCCACGGGCGCCTGCACGCCTCCTGATCGCAAGCGGCATCGCGGCCAGCCGTCTGCGCGGCTGCGGTGCCCGCCCATAGCCCTGGATTTGCGTCTGTCGCGAAAAAAATGAAACAGCTGAGAATGGCAAACTTATTAAACGTATGTGCGTTCAAGCACGCATGCATTTCTGAATCGCCTGTGGCACCCCCCGCCCCCACAGGTCGCGCAGTATCTCGTGCCGCGCCTGAGGCGCGTGCCCCAGGAGAGCGCCACCCTGACTGGCGGCATCAGCAGCCAGGTGACCATGGCAGGGGGACTCGGCGGCGGGGCGGCCCAAGGCGGGACGCCTGGGCAGCAGGATGCTTGGGGCCTGGGCGGCTGCGCACGCGGGCCCGGGCGCTGGGGTGCTGCTGCACTGTTGCGGGTATGGCTGCAGGCTGCGGTGTTGCGGGGCTTCTTGGTTCTGTAGAGGTTCTGCCGCCTGTCGCATGGCGGCACACGGTCAACCGACCAATGTCTGTACCGCTTCACTCTGTGTCACTCACCCCGCAGTACATCAAGTACCTCACCCCGCCCAAGGCGTACAGCCAAATCCTCAAGCGCCTGGTAGCGGGGGAGAGGAAGAGCCGATGGGTGCCCGAGGACAGCTGAGAGGTGCAAGCAAAGTGTCCGACCCCCCCCGCTGTCGGCCCCCGGCTGCTGCTCGCTGGGGCGGAAGGGCAAGACGCGCCGCTGGGCCAGTATTACATGTGCAGGGCTGCGCGGTGCCGCCAGGCGTGTGGTAAATCTGTGAGCCTTACGTGCTGCCGCACTTTCTTTGGAAGGCGCGCTGCAGCTTTGTCTGGCATTCGACATTGGCGGCACCCCAAAGCTGTTTGGAGAGAAGGAAGTGGAATGGCCCCAGCCACGGCGGTTTTGAGCTTACAGGCGGCCCTTTTTTGGTACTCAGGGAGCTTTCATTTTGCAGAGCAGGGGAACACCGTCGCGCCGCCCTCACTGGGACGTGAGGGTGTGGATCAAGAGTGCTGTTACGCCATGCATCATCATGCTATGTTTGTATCACGTCGGCAGCACCGAGCGCTGCATGTGGCGCGACCCACGTCGCAGCAGGTCGCAGTGCTCAAGCAGCACCAACCGCCGCCGTTTTTCTCCAACCTCACGCGAGCATGCGCCTTGTGCCTGGCTACCCTGTGTAAGCTGCTGCATGTAACTCCTGGCATTGCCGCGATTGCTGAGCGCGCTTCTGAAAGGACGGTGTGCAGCCTGCTCGCCGCATCGACACACAACAGCACTGCAACGCGCCCCCTAGCCCCGCCGCCGGTGCTGTCTCGCACACAGCAACAAGATCAGCACCATGCGGGGGGGTCCTCACGACTTGTCCCCTGTCTATAGCGATGGCGCAAGGAGCGCTCTAGAGCCACACACACCAGATGGAGAATCGGTGTTGGATTGGTGGGGAGGCGGAAGCCAGGGGTTGCAAGGAGGTGGGGGCAGCGGCATGGTGGATTGGGATTTGTGCTTGTGGAGTATGGCGGAATTCATAGGG
>NW_014007990.1:1807-3792 GCF_000611645.1 Monoraphidium neglectum | reverse complement strand
CGCCAGGTCATCGTGTCGACCAACATTGCTGAGACCAGCCTCACGGTGGACGGCATCTTTTACGTCATTGACACGGGGTGGGCGGATTGGTGGGACACACCAGGGGCTCTGCGTTGCTGCCGCTAAGCGCGGCTGACGCCCCACCAAAGCCACGCGGCCACCCCTCGACTGCTGCCCCCAGCATCGCATCCCGCGGCCCGGCGGCGCCACGGCTGCGCCAGTCGCCCTGCACCGCCGGCTGAAGCCCGCATTGCATCCGACACTCAACCCCGCTCCTAGAATCCACCTGACCCCACCCCCACCCCTCTAACCCCCAGCTATGTGAAGATGAAAGTGTACAACCCCAAGATGGGCATGGACGCACTGCAGGTGCGCCTGAGGCGGGGGGAGAGGAAGGTCGGAGGGTGCACGGGTCACTGCTGCGGTATGTGACCGCGCGCATCCCGCAAGGCAGCAAGCCTTGGCCCCCACAACCTCAAGGCCAGCTGAAATTTGCTGCTCTTGCGACTCAGTTTTATCAACTCTATCTCGTCCCCACACTCACCCCTACGAACGCATGCACGCGCACATACACACACATGCACGCACTTAAACACTGTCACTCACGCGCACGACCCCGACCCGCCCACCAGGTGTTCCCCGAGAGCCAGGCGGCAGCCAACCAGCGCTCAGGCCGCGCGGGCCGCACCGGCCCCGGCACCTGCTACCGCCTCTTCACAGAGAGCGCCTTCAAGCACGAGATGCTCACGGCCAGCGTGAGCACGGGGTTCAGGGTTGCAGGGGTGTTGCTGCGCATGCGGGCGAAGGAGCGAAAATCAAGGCCTCTGGTTACTGGTTGATCAATGAGGCGATTGAGCAGCAGCCTGCGTTGTTGATGTTCACATGTATTCATTGACCAACCCCGACCCAAAACACATCGAATGACGAACCTCTGCCCCCACCTCCACCCACACAACCCACCTCCAAAACCCCCCAAAATGTCACAGGTCCCGGAGATCCAGCGCACCAACCTGTCCAACGTGGTGCTGCTGCTCAAGAGCCTGCGGGTGGACAACCTCCTGGAGTTTGGCTTCATGGACCCACCCCCCACGGACAACATTCTCAACTCCATGTACCAGCTATGGGTGGGTGGCGGCCCCCCTTGGGACAGGAGGGGGAGAGCGGCGCGCAAGGCACCCGTGGCTGTCTGCTGCTGCAGGCGTTTGCATGTTTGAAGCAGAGCGGCGGCTTGGTGCACCCGCTGCGGATGGGCCCTGGCACGGCCCCGGCTGGCGCCCGGCGACTGGGGGCCGGGGGCTGGGGGAACGTGCGCGTTGTGGGTGGCGCGGGGCGGCGGGGGACGTCAGGGGCGCCGGCCTCGGGTAGTCGACCTGCGCCCGCCGACCCCGGCGCGTTACCCGCCCACCGCCCGCCTTCCGGCCGCCGCCGCCCGGTGGCCGCCCCGTCGATCCCACGCGCAGCCATAGCCACCTCCCCCCATCAAGCGCTGCCACTGCTCAAGCCCTCGTCAACTGCACCCTAAACCCTGAATCCCTAAACCCTAAACCAGATCCTGGGTGCCCTGGACAACACGTCAGCCCTGACCGACGTCGGCCGCCACATGGTGGAGTTCCCCCTGGACCCCCCCCTGGCCAAGATGCTGCAGGCCGGCGCCCGCATGGGCTGCGGCGCGGAGGTGCTCACCATCGTCAGCGTGCTGTCCGTGCCCACCGTGTTCTTCAGGCCCCCCGACCGGGCCGACGAGAGCGACGCGGCGCGTGAGAAGTTTTTCGTGCCTGAGAGCGACCACCTCACGCTGCTGCACGTGTACAACCAGTGGAAAAACAACGGGTACAGGTGGGGGTGATTCAGGGTTTCGGGTGCCGGGTTTGGGTACAGGGTCAGTGGGCTTAGGTGTGGGGTGTGGGGTTCAGGGCCCAAGATGAGTTTTGGGGCTCAGGGATTGGGTTTTGGGGGGTTGGGGATGAGGAGTTTGAGGCGGGGAG
>NW_014007990.1:0-1007 GCF_000611645.1 Monoraphidium neglectum | reverse complement strand
GGGTTTGGGGGGGTGGGGGATGAGGAGTTTGGGCGGGGAGGGGGTGGCTGGTTTGGGAAGAGCGTGTAAGGGAGGCGGGGCTGCTGCCGCGCAGGTTGACTGGGCAGAGCGAGGGGTTGGTGGTGCGCCTGTCTTGGGATGGAGGGGGTGTAATGGCGGGTGCGGCGCAAGTTGAAGCCCCGCACCCAGCGTCCCACCCTGTTATCCAGGATCCGACGCACGCACACGCACACACACACGCACGAACGCGCGCACACACACGCGCACACACACACACACACGCCTGCACACACACACACACATATGCGCACACGCCCCCCCCCCCCAGGGGTGACTGGTGTGAGCGCCACTTCCTGCAGAACAAGGCCCTGCGCAAGGCCAAGGAGGTGAGCGGTGCACAGGGACGCACACAACAACCAACCCAAGCAGCAGCCCAGCCGTCGCTCAGCATTGCTTGAGGGACATCGGAGGGCGGGGGTGCATCCCCGGGTCGGGTTCCGTGGCGCCGCCAACCCGCGCATGCGCTGTTGTTTGCCACTCCTGCAGTGCGCTTGAGACCAAAAATCAGCCCCTATCCGGCTGCGCGCCGCACCCCTCGCTGCCCACTGCCCCATCACACACCACTGACCCACCCCTTTCCTCTCACAGCCCGCGCCTCCACTCCCAACCCCCAACCCAAAAGCCCACCCCACAACGCCACCTCACCCCGCACCTGTTAAACCCACCACCCAGGTTCGCGCCCAGCTGGGTGACATCATGGCACAGCAGAAGCTCCCCACCACCTCCTGCGGCGGCGACTGGGACGCCGTGCGCAAGGCCATCTGCAGCGCCTACTTCCAGAACGCGGCGCGCTTCAAAGGCATAGGGGAATACGTCAACGCGCGCACGGGCATGCCCGCGCACCTGCACCCCAGCAGTGCGCTGTACGGGCTGGGGTACACCCCTGACTACGTGGTGTATCACGAGCTGGTGGCCACCAGCAAGGAGTACATGCAGGTGGGGGGGGG
>NW_014007991.1:0-2995 GCF_000611645.1 Monoraphidium neglectum | reverse complement strand
CGGGTGGGGCGGGGTGGGGTTGGGGGGGGTGAGTAAGAAGGTGAGGTTTGTGTGAGGGAGGGAGAATCACCAGATGGGCCAAGGGGGCAACGGGAAGGAGAGCGTTGACCTTGCACAGCAGCCGGGATCGGAGAAGCTGCTTGTCAAAGCAGCTGACATCCGTGAGCCCCTTTCGGCCCCAACGAAAGACTAAACATTTCAGCTCTCAACAAGTCCTGCCTCAGCTTGGCCCTGTACCCCCAACACGCACACACACACACAAACACAAACACACACACACACACACACACACACACACACAAACACACACACACACGCGCGCGCACGCCCACATCGACCGCCGCACCTGCACGTACACCTTGCTGGGGCCGTCCCTGCTGAACGCCACGTGCAGGCCCGTGATCACGCCCGCCGCCAGGTGACCCTCCAGCGTGTCGCGGTAGATGTAGTCCTCGCCGGCGGAGCGGCAGCCGAAGAACAGCAGCGCGGGGCCCAGCTGGGCGCCGCCCTGCAGCAGGGCAGCACGCTCCTGCATGAAGCCGCACATCGGCGCCAGGCCTTGCAGGGCGGAGGGGGTATGGCGGACAGGGCGCATGTCAGCGCGCGAAATGGTGGTGTTGGCTGACAGGCGCGCACCCATTGTTGCTGGCGTGTCAAGTCCACATGACAGGTGGGACCCAGCAGCATATGCCCCAAAGTGCCACGCGTCACGACTGTAGAGCCCACCACAGCCCCCTCCTCACCCGTGCCGGGGCCGATCATGATGATGGGCGTGGTGGGGTCCTTTGGCAGCTTGAAGGTGCTCTGCAAGCAGCGCACCGTGCCCAGCAGGTGCCGCCCCACAGGCTGGGAGTGGATGAGCCCGCTGCTGGCGCCCCTGTGGGGCCGCCCCGTGGGGGTCGTGAAGGACACCAGCCCCACGGTGACGGAGCAGCGCCGCGGGTCCGCCAGGGGGCTGGAGGATATGGAGTAGTAGCGCGGCGCCAGGCGAGGCAGCGCGCTGACCAGCTCCGGCAGGCTGGTGGGCACGCTCCTGAACCGGGTCAGCAGCTCCACCAGCGTCAGCTTCGGGCCAGACACTCCCGCGCTGTACCCCTCCTCGGACGCCAGGCGCCGCAGCGCCGCCGCCTCGGGTGGGCAGGGGCACGCCTCCGCCAGCTGGGTAACCAGCTTGCGGCTCGGCACGGCGCTGAGGTCGCAGAGGTACCCCAGCAGCACACTCGCGGGCGTCAGGATGCGCAGGCCGGGCATGAGCTCCCCGAGCCGCGCCGGCAGCTTGAGGCCCGCGCCGGCGGCGAAGCCGCGCGCGGCGCCGTCCCTGCTGCCGGCGGTCCAGAGGAAGGGGGTGTCCGGCTCGAGGCCCAGCAGCTGCAGCGCAGCTTCCACCAGAGCGGGGCAGTTGGCGGGCAGGATCTGCGCGGCGAATCGGGGTGACGAAGGATTGGGGGATGGTTGTGGGTCGAAGCTCAAGATTGTGTGGGACAATGGTTGCTGCAAGATTTGATGCGCAAAGGTAGCCGCGGCGGCGGGCCCGGACACCCGGACTCTCCTGCCTGACGCCGCTTGGTGCGCGCGGTGCGGTGGGAGCGCGCGTGCCGGCAGCGTTTGACCAGTCAAACACCTCAGACTCAATACATCCGACAACCCAGGGCCCGGTCAAACGCGCGGTCAACACGGTCAAGACTGTGAATTGACGTCGCGCCCACCTCCAGGTGGTCTCCCGCGGAGTAGGTCATGCCCTCTGGCAGCTCAAGCTCCACGTGGGCCGTGGCGCGGCCGCTGTCCGCAGGCAGCAGCTGGCGCGACTCCAGCACCTGGGGCCCGTCAAAGGGGGCGGCAAATGGTCAACGGTTACGTACGCTGCGCGGGCAGCCGATGGCGCACAAGGCGAGAAGGGTGCGAGACAGCCAGAACCTGCTGCGAATGGCGCTGAGGACGCCTGGCGCGAGCAAGGGGTGCAGCAGAGCGATGCGAGGCGTCCAGCCCGGCATGCCGCGGCCGGCTTTACGACCCTGGCGGCAGCGGCGCCGCGCCGCACCTTGAGCGGGAAGGCACCTGTCGTGGTGGACGCGCCCAGGACCTTGGCCGCCGCCGCCGTGAGCGCGTGCACCGCGTCCGCCTCCAAATCATGCCCGTTCCCAATTACGACGTCCACCTCGGGCGTCGCGCCCGGCGCGACGGGCTCGATCTTGGTGCGGCTGCGCGGCTCCGCGGCCGCCGCGGGGACGGCGGCAACGTCGGCTGCGGAGACCTGCGGAGGAGAGCCGGGGGGCCAGCGCGGGCGCGCACAGCACTCGGGGTAAGAAGGCGCTAGTTCAGTGTAGGGACATCGGTGGGATGGGTAGGTAGGCGGGCTGAGTTCGCTCGAACCTCGCACCAGGCAGGCCTGCGCGCGGCTGCGCCGGCAGCGATGCTGCTACGCGCTCCGCGCTCACAAAGGCGACACAATGGGGGCGCCGCCGTCCAGGCGCGGCCCCACACCCCGCCGCCGCCCCGCCGCCGCCCGCCCGCGCGCCCGCGGACGCACCCCGAACGCGCTCAGCGCCGCGGCAACGAGCGAGTCGCTCCAGTCGTCAAAGGCGTCCGTCACGCCGGCCTGGTCGACGTCCACAGAGGACAGCGGCAGCAGCGCCGCCGCGCCGGCCGCGGTCAGCAGGCCGTCCACCTTCTTGGGGAAGGCCTGGAACGTGGCGGCCCACTGGCTGTTGCCCACGCCGAACACCGCGTAGCGCACGCCCGCCTGGCTGCCGGGCGCCGCCGCGCCGAGCCACTTGCTGAAGGCGGCCGCGTTGTCGGGCGGCATGCCATTGTACGTGCTGGTCAGCACCGCCACGGCGCCGGTGGTGGGCAGGCCGCCGCTGCCGCCGCCGCCGGCGATGGCCAGGTCGAGGGAGCCCACCGTCACTGCAAACCCCGCGCCGCGCGCCTTGGCCGCCAGCTGCTGCGCAAAGTCCTCGCACATGCCGCTATTGGAGCCGAACAGCACCTGCAGCGG
>NW_014007992.1:2252-4016 GCF_000611645.1 Monoraphidium neglectum | reverse complement strand
CCCCCCGCCCCTTGGCTCACTAGAACAACAGGAAGCCGCCGCCTGCGCCAAGATGGGGGTGGGCCCAGGCGGGCGGCGGCAAATTAATTGGTGCGCAAGGTTGGTGATACCAAGGGCATGTGCTCGGGGCCGCTCCGCCCGCGCGTCTAGACTAGGCCAGGACTCAGGGCCCTCGATCGCCACACTCCAGCAGCAACGGCGGGACGCCCCTGGATCAACCGCACCCCCTCCCCCTGCATTGCAAGCGCAGCGATGCACCGCTCCTAGGTCAGCCACCGACCCGCGTAGCCGATGCCGAGGGTGTCGTTGCGCACGGCCTGCTCCAGTGTGGTGGTGGGCGTCATCAGGGGCGGCAGCACGCCCCCAATGGCCTGGCTGCCGGACAGGCCCAGCAAGCCCCCACCAATTTGAATCGTCATTTTGTACTTTATCTGCTGCACACGAGAAATCGGGGGTAAAAGGGGGGCGCACGCGGAATGTTCGGACCGCGGATGAGCCCGGCTCACTGCGGGTGAGAGACAAGCGCGAAGCACGGTGCCAGTTGAGGTCAATAACATGAAACTTTGCTCAGTGTAGAATCTCACCCGCGTAAGGCGATAGCGCTGCCGCGATGGGTGTGATGTTGAGCAGCCGGGCCAATGGGCGGGGCAGCGAGTGCTGTATACGTCCCGCGTTATGTAATGTACTGATACTTACTACGTTTAACTACATATAAGGAATGCGGATGCACGATTGAAAGAAGGGGTTCCACTGCACCATTGAGGCCGTTCCCAATGCGACTGTTTCAATGCCGCTGCAATCGACACCTGGCGGCGTTGTTGCCCCGGCCCCCGCCGTCCTCGCGCCATGAGTTATGGGTTCAATAATTTACATTATCTCGTATGCACATGATATGTGGGAAAACCTCATCATGTTGAGTTGGATGCATCCAGGATTGTTTCTGTGCAGTGGGGCGCCTGCGCTGTGGGACGGTGACGCCCGCCAGGAAGTTGCCCCTGCAGTGGCACGCCGCGTCGGTGGGCAGAATCCCCGTGATTATGAATGTCTTTCAGAGTGCTGTCCATCCTGCAGCCGAGCAGCGTGCGGTCCACGTCCGAGGTTGTTGTGCATCGCATTGTTTTCCAAACGCGGGTGCGCAGCTGCCAGCAGCGCAACGGCCCTGCGCCGCGCCGCATGAGCTGGTGGGGCCCTTAAGAATTGCGAATACTATCGGGCCTTGACGCACATGTCGAGGCGGCAGTTTGCTGCATCCCACTAGCTCAGTCCTAATCCGGCCCCTTTTGTACCTCTTTACCAAATCACACACCGCTGCGGGGTCAAACAGCGTAGGGATGAAGTGCACCGAATCTGGAGGAAGACACGGTGGTCCAACCCTGCAGGAGAGCGCAGGCGTGCGGGGCGGGGCTCAGCTGGTCACCAGGCAGGATGAACCATGCAATTCGCAGCAGGGAAGGCGAGCTGTGTTGTGCCGAAAGAGGATGGGCGATGAGACGCTTGCGTGACAGCGTGAACAGCTTCTGTTGCATATTCGTCGCGGGCTTCATCCACGCGGTCAACAGCAACGGACTCGCTCGCGTCAGTTGCGCCAAGAGAGCAGGCGCCTGGCAGGGCCGACGTTTGAGCCGAACACACACACACGCACACGCGCGCGCGTGCGCGCACACACACACACACACACACACACACACACACATGCACACACACACACACACATGTACACACACATGCACACACACACACACACACACACACACACACATGTAC
>NW_014007992.1:1057-1678 GCF_000611645.1 Monoraphidium neglectum | reverse complement strand
CACATGCACACACACACACACACATGTACACACACATGCACACACACACACACACACACACACACACACATGTACACACACACATGCAAACACACACACACACACATGTGCACACACACACACATGCACACACACACGCGCGCGCGCGCTCACACCACCCACCATCGCAGAGCACTATGGCGGCCTGGAAGTCTGACAGGTCCAGCCGAGCCACCTGCGTCACCTGCAGGGGGTTCAGCTGCACGTGACACACCTGGGGTGAGAGTCACAAGGGGGGCTCGATTGTGGGGTCGAGAAGCACAGGGACAGGCGACAGCTGTGAGTGGAACGGGGTCGCATATGAACAAACGTGAGTTTGCAAGCTGGGTGGCCGGCAGGTACCCTGCTTGCACTTGATCGGGGCCGACCAAGCCGCACCCTGGGGGCCGCAGAACGCTTCAACTTTCTCTCAATCTGCTACCCCTTTGCTTGGGTGTGTGTGCTGTACGGAGGCATTGGGGGTTGGCGTCGCCGCGGCCCCCGAGCGTGGCCGCCCAGGGCTTCACGCGTGCCGTGTCGGCCCATCTGCATGTTGTGCAGCCGTATGTCTGCAATCGCACTGCCCAGTGTGGTGCCTGTCAT
>NW_014007992.1:0-613 GCF_000611645.1 Monoraphidium neglectum | reverse complement strand
GCGTACCCAGAGTGGGGTTTGAGGGGGGGCGGGACGGGCGGCGGAGGGGGGAAGTGCTTAAGTTGGAGACAGAGAGCGTTCCCCGCTGTCCCTGCTGCTTCACACGAGCAGCTCATGGTTGCCCCCTCCATCCACTTGTCCAACCCCGCCGTCCAACCACCCGCCCGACCACACCCCACTCCAGCCCACCCCACCACCTGCCCCACCACCTTGACAGTCATCTCCAGGTCGCGCTGGCTGTTGCACCACCCCAGCACCAGAAACTGATCACACAGCACAGCACAACAATGGAAGGCACGGTGAGTGGGTTCAGGGGCGGGTGAGCACCCGCAGCAGTGTGGGTGGGCGTGTGCAGTGGGGAGGGCGTCGGGGCAGCGGAAAGCGGGGAGGTGTGCGTGCGCATGATGGGCCGGCCGATGTAACGCAGGTGTCTGCAGGCATGGAGTGTGAAGGATGACCCGGGCCTCGGGGCCCGCAGCAGCCCGGCCCTGGGGCCGTCCCCGTCCCGCGCCCGTGCGCCTTGCTGGCGCGCAGCGCGCGTGCGCCGCACTGGCGCGCAGGCCCAGGCGCACGGACGCGGCGCGAGCGTGGGGCGCCTCCCTGCATGCGCGCA
>NW_014007993.1:2313-3419 GCF_000611645.1 Monoraphidium neglectum | reverse complement strand
TTTAAAGCGCCGTGGATGCCTGACCGTACCAGGCTCCCCTCCTTCTCTTCCTCCCTCTTCTTCTCTTTCTTTTTTCCTTTTCTTCCCTCTCCCCCCCCTTTTTCCTTCTCCTCTTCCTCCTTCTCCTTCTCTTTCTCTCCCCCTTCCTCCTTCTCCCCCCTCTCTTTCCCTTCTTTTTCTTCCCTCTTCTTCTTCTCCTTTTCCTCCTTCCCCCTCCCTTTCTTCCTTCCTTCCTCTTTCCCCTTCTTTTCTTTCTTCCTTTTTCTTTCCCCCCTCTTCTTCCTCTTCCCCCCTTCCTTTCCTTTTCCTTCTCTCTCCTCTCTTTTCCTCTTTCTCTTCTTTTTCTTTCCCTTCCCCCCCTTCTTTCTTCCCTTTTTCTTTTCTTTTTCCCCCTCCCTCTCCCCCTTCTTTTCCTCTTTTCTTTTTTCCTTCTCCTTTCCCTCTTTTTCCTCTTTCTCTTTTTCTTTTTCCTCCTCCTTCTCCTCCCTCTCTTCCTTCCCTTCCCTCTCCCTTTTCTTTTCCTTCTCCCTCTCTTTCTTTCTCCCCTTTTTTTTCTTTCCCCTTTCCTCCTCTTTCCCTTTCTCTTCCTTCTTTTTTCCTTTCTTTTTCTTCTTCTCCTCCTTTTCCTCTTTCTTCTTTTCCTTTTTCTCTTTCTTCTCCTTCTTCTTTTTCTCCTTCTTCTCCCCTTCTTTCCTTCTTCCCCTTCCTTCCTTCCCCTCCTTCTTTTCTTTTCCCTCCCT
The DNA here is from genome assembly GCF_000611645.1 of Monoraphidium neglectum. Lineage (NCBI taxonomy): Eukaryota > Viridiplantae > Chlorophyta > Chlorophyceae > Sphaeropleales > Selenastraceae > Monoraphidium > Monoraphidium neglectum. The sequence continues at coordinate 2,679 of NW_014007993.1, read as the reverse complement.
CTTCCTTCTTCTCCCCCCTTCTTCTTCCCCTTTTTTCCCTTCCTTTCCTTTTTTTCCTTTTCCTCTTCCTTTTCCCTTTCCTTTTCCCTTTTCTCTCCCTCTTCCTCCCCCTCTCTCTTCCCTCCTTCCTTCTTTCTCCCCTCTTTCTTTTTCTTTTCTCCCTCCTCCTCTTTCCCCCTTTTCCTTTTTTCCTCTTCTTTTTTTCCCCCTCTCCTCTCTTTCTTTTTTCTTCTTCTTCTTTTCCTCCTTTTTCCTCCTTTTCTTTCTCTCCCTCCTTCCCCCTTTTTTTCTTCTCCTCTTTTTCTCCCTTCTTTTCCTCCCTCTTCTTCTTCCCCTTTTTTCCCTCCCCCTCCCTCTCCCTCTTCC
>NW_014007993.1:0-1882 GCF_000611645.1 Monoraphidium neglectum | reverse complement strand
GGAGGGGGAGAAGGGGGAGGGGAGAAAGGAGGGGGGGGAGGAGAAAGGAAAGGAAGGGGGGAAGAGGGAAGGAAGGAAAAGGAAGAAGGGAAAGAAGGGGGAGGGGGGGGGAAGGGGGGGGGAGAAAGGGAAAGAGAAGAAAGGAAGAGGAGGGGGGGAGAGGAAGAAGGGGAGGAAAGAGAGGAGGGGGAGAAAGAAAAGGAAGGGAGGGGAGGGAGGGGGGGGGAGAGGGAGGGAGGGAGGGAGGAGGAGAGGGAGGGGGGAGAAAGGGAGAAAGGGGGGGGAGGAGGGAAAAAAGAAGAAGAAGGGGGAAGGAAAGGGGAGGGGAGGGAGAAAGAGAAAAAGAAGGGAGGAAGGGGGGAGGAGGGGAGGAAAGAGGAAAGGAAAGGAGAGAAGGGGAAGAAAAAGGAGGAGGAAGGAAAGAGGGGGGGGGAGGGGGAGAGGGAGAAAGAGGGGAAAGGAAGGAGGGAAGGGAAGGGGAAGGAGGGAAAGGAGGAAGGGGAGGAGAAGGGGAGGGAGGGGGGGGGAAGGGGGGGAAAGGAGGAAGAGGAGAAAGGAAAGGAGAAGAGGGAGGAGAGGGAGGAGGAAGGGAAGGAGAGGAAGGAGGGGGAGAGGGAGGGGGAGGAGGAGGAAGAGGAGGGGAGGGGGGAAGAAGGAGGGGAGAAGAAAAAAGAGAGGAAGAAAAGGAAAAGGGAAAAGAAGAAAGAGAGGGAAGAGAGGAAAAAGGAGAAGAAAAAAGAGAGGGAGGGAAGGAAGGAGGAGAAGGAAAGAAAGAAGAAGAAAGAAAAGGGAGAGGAAAAAAAGGAGAGGAGGGAGGAGAAAAAGAAGGAGGAGAAGGAGAGAGGGGAGGAGAGGAGGGAAAAAAAAAAGAGGGAAAAGAAAAAGAAGGGGGAAGAGAGGAGGAGAAAAAGGAGGAAGAAAGAGAAAAAGGAGGGGAAGGAGGGGAAAAAGGAAAAAAGAAAAGAAAGGAAGAGAAAGGGGAGGGAGGAGGGGGAAGGAGGGAAGAAGAAAAAGAAGAAGAAGAGGGAGGGAGAGGAGAAGAGGGGAGAGAAGGAAAAGGAGAGGGAGAAGGGAGGAAAGGAGGAGGAGGAGGGGGGGGGGGAGAGGGGGAAGGGGAGGGAGAAAGAGGGGGAAGAGAAGGGGAAAAAGGGAGGGAAAGAAGGGAAAGAGGAGGGGAGGGGAGAGAAGGGGGAGAGGAAAGAAAAGGAAGGAGGGAAAAAAGAAAAAGGGGAGGGGGGAAGGAAGAAAAAGAGGGGAGGAGGGGGGAGGGGGAGGGAGGAGGAAAAGGAGGAAGGGAAAGAGGAGGAGGGGGAAGGGGAGAGGAGAGAGGAGAGGAAAAAGGAGAGGGAGGAGGGGGGAAGGGAGAAGAGGGAGAAAGAAAAAAGGAGGGGAGGAAAGAAGAAGAGGGAGAAAAGAAGAAAGAGAGGGGAAGAGAGGAGGGAGGGGAGGAGGAAGGGAGGGGAGGGAGAGAAGGGGGAGAGGGAGGGGGAAGGAAAGAAGGAGGAGGAGGAAGGGAGGGAGGAGGGGGGAGAGGGGAAGGAGAAGGGAAGGGAGGAAGGGGAAAAAGGAGAAAAGGGGAGAAAAAAAAGGGAGAGGAAGAAAAAGAGAGAAAAAAGAAAAGAAGGGGAAGAAAAAGGGGGGGGAGAGAAAGAGAAGAAGGGGAAGAAGGGGGGAAGAAAGAGGGAGGAGGAAAGAAAGAGGAAGGAGAGGAGAGAGGAGGAGAAGGAAAAAAAAAAGAAAGGGAGGAAGGAGGAGGGGGAAAGAGGGAGGGAGGAAGAAAAGAGGAAAGAGAGGAGAGGAGGGGAGAGGAAGAGGGGGAGGAAGGAAAGGAGAAAGGAGAAGGAGGAGGGGGGGTTTATCGTTTTTGACACTCTCACGTTGG
>NW_014007994.1:2181-3325 GCF_000611645.1 Monoraphidium neglectum | reverse complement strand
GTGTGTGTGTGTGTGTGTGTGTGTGTGTGTGTGTGTGTGTGTGTGTGTGTGAGGTTGATTGTGGGGATGTGCAGAGTTTGATGGGGCAGGTTAATGGAGACCCGCAAGCCAAAACCATCAACCCAAACCGCAGCCCACAGTCCCCAGGAGAACCACTACGCGTTCAGTTGGGGCCGCGCCCGACGCCAGGACCGCCCAGGTCCTGAAAAAAACGACGGGGGCGCCGACAGCGCCCCAGAGGCCTGCCCGTCAGTCAAGAGGACGCTATGTCCAAACTGGCGCCGAGGAACTGAACCGACGCAGGCAGGCTGGAGGCATAAGAGCGAGTGGGTATGTTTCCAGGTGCCTGTGAAATAAAACTGCCCACCCGCACCTTCAACGGTGCGCCCGGGGCCAGCACGGCTATGAGATCATATATCGCCATCAGCCCCAGCAGGAACCAGGAGGTCCACGCTGTCAAGCAAGCGCACCCCATAATCAACCGACCGACCAAGATCGAATATTAAATTGACGCAGGACTAACGCGACGCATGCACAAAAAACCGTGAAAAGCACCAGGCTGTTTTCGGGGTACCTGCAAAAGAAAAAACCGCGCACCTTGAGGGGACCCCCAGGGGCCAGCACCGCGATGAGGTCGTACACTGCCATCAGCCCCAGCAGGACCCAGGAGGTCCATTCTGGGATGTAGGTGAACAGGAAGGCTGTGATGATGCCAGTTACCACGAGGTAGCCCTGCTTCATGAGGAGCGGGACGGGGCCGAAGAACAGCCCCACCACACCCACGATCTGAGGGGTGGTTGTGTGCGTGTGTGTGGGGGGTGGGTTGGGGTTGAGAGGGTTTGAGAGGGAGGGTGTGTGTGTGCGTGCGTGCGTGCGTGCGTATGTGCATGTGTGTGTGCGTGTGTGTCCGATGATGCCCTCATGTGCCAGCCCCTGCAACTGTGGCTGCTGCGACACGAGGGGGGGAGGGGGATGGGGGGTGCGGCCCTCGGAGTTCTCACCGAGAAGTTGAAGAGGATGAAACACAGGCTGAAGGCGTCGATGTGAACGCCCAGGACCTGGGGGGTGGGGTTGGAGGGTTTGGTCGGGGGTAGGGTTGCAAAGGGGCTGGGGTAGTGTAGGGTTTGGGGGTGGGGAATGTGAG
>NW_014007994.1:0-1855 GCF_000611645.1 Monoraphidium neglectum | reverse complement strand
GTGCGGGGGTGAGCGCTCAGGGTGTGCAGATTTTTGGGGACAAACGGGGGCAGGGTGGAGGGTAGGAAGCAGGGGAGTGAGGGAGTGTGGGGGGGCAGAGCGGTCGGAGAGGCAGGTTGAGGGTGCGAAGGCGGAAGTCGAGCAGGCAGGGTCAAGGGCTCGGGGTTTTGGAGAGGGGACGAGGGCCGGGTGAGAATGGAGGAACACCCAGGGCGGCTGCAGCCCGCCAGGGCACCGCCTCCCCCTGCATAAAGCAGGCACACGCGCAGGTGGCTGGACGCCGTGTGGGGATGCCACCGCCCCCCCTGGGGCCCCAATAGACCGCAAGCACGCCCACCTGCAGCACGCGCAGCACGACCGCCCCCGTGAGGACGAAGAACATGTCAAAAACCGCAAAGCCCATGTAGCCGTAGATCACGCGGTAGCACTGCGGCAGGCGGGTGGTAAACATGATTGCTCAGTTGGTGATGGTGCAGGGGTTTGGGAGTACCATTTGGGGCACGAGATGTCGAGGGGGCTGCATTCTCGGGACTCCTTGATACAGTAGCATTCGTGTCAAGGGGTCGCGGGGCTGCGTGTGGGCTGAGAGATTCCCCAAGGCTGATGGGCCGCGGGGGTTGGGGCGTGGCAGCGGGCCCCGAGCAGCCGCGGCCGCCCAGACCGGCCGCTGTTCGGGGACCCTGAGAGACCATGATCGGCACGACGCGCGGCTGGCGCCCTAAGCGCACGCAGTGAGTCGAGGAATGACCACGCCGACCGCCTGCCCGAGCCAGTACGACCCAAACAACAACAAATACACAAAATCGCGAGCTGCGATACGCAGCACCCCGCGCTCTGCAAGAATCTAAGAGATACTACGTCATTGTCGCCAAGCTTGGCAAGCTTGGCGGCTGCGCTCCAACTCCAGGGCCGCGGCGGCCACCTTGTATTTGAAGAGGAAGAACAGCACAAAAGTCATCGCCGCCACGATGCACACAAAGATGACCGCGTTGAGCAGCGCGCCCCCCAGCTTCTGGCCGGTGGAGTCGCCATCCTGTAGGTCAGGTTTGGGGGGGTGGGGAGCGGGTTCAGGGGGAAACCGGGTTTTGGGGGCCGGGGTTTCGGGGAGGGTTTGTTTTTGGGGAGGCTGGGTTGCGGGGCCGCCGTCCCGTTGGCTTCTCGGTGTGCATGCCAGGCGATGCGCCACGATCGGGACCAACTGCAGCGCACGCGCGCGTGTTTGTGTGTGTGTGTGTGCTTCAGCGTGTGTGTGTGTGTGTGTGGGTGGGTGTGTGTGCGCGCATGTGTGTAGTGGGGCTGGTGGGCAGAACCCCGGCGACAAAGATGCGCCCTCGCCGCGGCGTGTGAAGCAGCCGGGAACGTTCCAACAAAGTGGTGGCTGACGCAGCAGCCGGGAGCGGCCCGCATCAGTGGTGGCTAATGCAGCCGCCGCCATTGATGCGCGCCGCTCCTGATGGGGGCCACCCGCAACCCTGAGACGATACAACGCTGAGGGTTTGAGCCCGAAATTCTGCCATGGACCTGAGCCTTAACTTTGCCAGTGTGGCGCGTGCACTTCGCAGGGCCGGCCGGGCCCCCCACCCCGTCGCGCACCCCGGCAGCTACCCGATGTGGCTCAGGCGTCAAACCCTCCGAGGCCCAGAAGAATCCACAGCAAAGCCGTCTGCCTGGCACCGGGCCACCCTGGTCCCTGGGGAGACCCCCGGAAACGCCGACCGAGGGCCGTCCCGGTTTAAACCAAGGATTTGGCATCCACTGCGCGCCCACCTGCTCTGAGTATGCCAGTGTCGCGATGAACACATTTGAAGACTGGCTGGCCCCTTCAGGGTTTAGGAGCTGGGGGGAGGGGTTGGGG
>NW_014007995.1:2877-3810 GCF_000611645.1 Monoraphidium neglectum | reverse complement strand
ACCCTGCGCTGTCGCGGATGAGGTCCACGCCCTTCTGGTAGTCCAGCCGCCCAATGAAGCCAAACATGGGGATGCTGGCGTCCTCGGGCAGGCCCAGCTCCCGCTGCAGGGCCAGCTGTCGATTCGAAATGGCGGTCGCGGGCGCAGGCACGCGGAGAGACGCGGTTTTGTGAGCGGCGGCGGCGGTCGGAGAGCGGCAAGGTTGTGAGGGGAAGCGCGTGACCCCTAGGGGTGGGGTTGCGTCGAATTGGCATGCGCCTATGCGTCCCAGGGGATTGAGGGGCTGCGCTGTCGAGGCAAAGGTGCCGGATCGCGTCGAGCGCCAGATCTGAGGTCGTGCGTGTGATCTGAGATCCCACCTTGCACTGCCTCTTGCCCTCCACCAGGGTGTTGAGGTCGTATTGAGTGTAGCCGTCGGTGGTCAGGTGGGGGTCATTTGTGGGGGACCACTCCCTGGGGTGGGTTTTGGAGGCGGCCAGGGGGGGATGGGCGCTTTGATGTCAGCCGGTCCGCCGCAGGGGTCAGGGTTAGGGTTTGAGAATTGCTCAAGGGGAAAGGGGAATGCTCCAATCTTTGGCTGGACCGCCAAAGAAGATGGGGGTGAAGAGGGGGGGGGGCGGGCCGGCCGCGATGGGACGGCACCCAGGCGGCTCATGCAACTGGGGGCACGCTCCAGGCCTCATGGCCCCAGCTGCGCTGCACTGAAATGCAGCAATGCCTTGGAAGCATCCCGGATGGCCACCTGGCGCCCCCTCGGGCGGCAGGCCGCACCCCCGCGCCCTCCCCACCCCCGGAAGCTGCTTGATGACTCACTTGTAGTCGATGCCGTTGACTATGCCGCGCAGCTTCCAGTTGTTCTCCCGCACCACCTGGTCCAGCCCCCAGCCGCCCTCCTGCGTCTGGCACTCCCACGCGTAGCCGTCTGCCGGGGCG
>NW_014007995.1:1500-2259 GCF_000611645.1 Monoraphidium neglectum | reverse complement strand
GCGCCCGATCAACGCCTCAGTAAGTGAAAAACTATACTCTTGTCCGCCCGAAAGCGACACAGCCACAGTATGTCAAATTGACCGCGCCCGCTCGCAGCCCTGTGTCGCGCGCCGGCGGCGGCGCCAGCCCGCCGCCGATTGCGCGAGGAACGACTCGGAGGGCAGCAGCGCCCGGGGGGCACAGCGCGCCGCCTCTGCACGCACCTGACACGGCGACGATGCGGTGTGAGTTGACGAGGCCGGCCTTCATCACGTTCATGTGCTCCCCGCCGATGGGATCGTACAGCCGCATCTGCTCGCGGTAGCTGCGAGGAAGGTGCGCAGGGGTGCGTTACGGCGGCCGTCGGGCTTGGGGCTGGACACACGGCGCGCACATCGTGCTCATCACTGAGGGGGCTCTTGAACCAGGGAGAGGGCTCCAGACGGCAGCGACAGGAATTCACGCGCAGCGGCCGCGTGCGCCGCCGCAGCCGCTGAGCAGCCAGTGCAACCGCCAGTGCCAAGTGTGGCCGGCTCGGCCCAGATTCCCGGCCAGCTGCGGCCCCGCAAGCTCTCAACCCCCAAAAAGTCAAACCCCAAAATGATATTTCAAACTCGAAATGTCGAACTCAAAAAATTCAAATAATTTGCCACCCACTGGTCGTTCAGCTCCAGCCGCTCCGACTCCACAAATGGCGCGCGCCCCTGGTGGGCCATGTTGTGGATGACAAACACAGCGCGGCTGTACGTCATCTGCCCGTAATCGCGGTAGTGCGCCTG
>NW_014007995.1:0-1308 GCF_000611645.1 Monoraphidium neglectum | reverse complement strand
GGGGGGGGGGGGGGGGGGGGGGGGGGGGGGGGGGGGGGGGGGGCGCAATGGCAGAACGGATCGTGCGAGTGAGAGAGCGTGTGTGTGTGAGGGTGAGTGCGCGTGCGCGCTGGTGCGTATGTGCATGTGTGCGTATGTGTGCGTATGTGTGTGTGTGTGTGTGTGTGTGTGTGTGTGTGTGTGTGTGTGTGTGTGTGCGCGCATGTGCGCTTGGATGCGTGGTCGTGGGTGTGCTGATGCGGATGCGGGGCTAACCCAGGTGCATGGTCACGTCTGCTGCCTGTGTGCTGCGGGCGCTGCAGAGCAGCGGCCAGCGGATTCACCCCCCTGGCTGAACGGGTCACTGGGGTGAGCTCCCACCCAGAAGTTACCAGCGCACGTCGTCAATGGCCGCTCGCTGCCGGTGACACAGCCTCCGCTGCTGCTTTTCGCAGCTGCCGCCAAGGCGGACGCCCAAAAACTACGATATCGCCCACCTGCAGGCACACTGCATGTCGCAGCTGCGACATGCAGCTGCTGCCACAGGCAGATCAAACAGATCCGCTCAAAAAACCGCCCACCTGGAGGTACACCGGCAGCAGCGCCGTGTGCCAGTCGTTGGCGATGAAGCAGGTGTTGCTGTCGCTGTAGGGCACGCCGCCGCAGGGCACGTGCCACACCGCCTCCAGCGCCGCCTTGCACAGCAGCGCGCACCTGCAAGGGGGCGGGGGAGGGGATGAGGTTGAGCAGGAGGGGGCCGCCAGGGCTTGACACGCTGCCAAGGCGCTGGGCAGCTCCTTGATGCAGTATGTGCTATCTTTATGTTCGAAAGCCCCCCGGCAAGCGTGGCCGGGCAGGCAGGCTCGCGGACCGCCAACGAGCCCGCCTCCGGCCGCTGGGGCGCCGCCGCCTCGCCCGGCCTGGGTGATTTTGACGCCGGGCCCTCCGACGACCCGGGACGCGGCCGGGGCGGCGCCCAGCGCCCGGCCCCGCTCGGGTGCGCCGCCGCGTGACACCCCAGCGCGGCGGCGAGGGCGGGGCCTCCGGACCCCGGGCGCTGCTTGCTCCAGTTGTTTGCTAGCTCCAACTCAGGCGGCGCACCGGAACTGGATGTCTGCGCGCTCTCCGCCGTATATGTCCTTGGCGTGCGCGTGGTAGCAGGGGTGGTCCACAAACACATAGTCCACGCCGTCTATGAACCCGTGGAAGTAGCCGACCTGCGGGGCGGGGGGGGGCCGGGCGCGTTGGCACGTGTATGCGCGCGTGCGCGTGCGTTCGCGCCGCCCGCGGCTCGCCTCCAGCTGCGCCGCAGCCGCCCGCCGCTGGCCC
>NW_014007996.1:0-3001 GCF_000611645.1 Monoraphidium neglectum | reverse complement strand
CGCGCGCCCCGGGCCTCGCGCCACGCGCGCGCCGAGCGGGGGCGGCCGCGGCGCGCGGCGGGGCGCCTATGAGCGTCACCTCCTCCACTTGCAGGCGCAGGGACGACTGGTCGTTCAGCAGGGCGGGGCGGACCTGCGCCGCGGCGGGGACACGCGACAGTGGACGGGAGTGAGCAGGTGGCCAGGGTCAGCCTCTTGAGCTGTGGGTGTGGGAGGCACGCCGTGTTGGTCAACCCTTGCGGCAAGCCGTAGCCACCCCTGATATGCATCAAGCCCATGCGAGAGCACAACACATCCCAGGACCTCCGAAACACACCTCTTGGAGCCGCGCCAGTAACGCATCTTCGCCCTCGCCCCGCCCAGCCGCGCCATCGCCATCGCCCGCCGCGCCGCTCGCTGCGGCCGCCGCCGGCGCGGCCGCCGCGCCGTGCGCCGCGTCGTCGGCGGCGGCGCGAGCGTCGGACTCGAGCGCGGCGCGGTCTCGCGGCAGGCCCGGCGAGTGCACGTCCGAGGATACTGCGTATTGGCCGGCCAGCGTGAAATTATGCAGTTTCACAGAGACTAGCTCGCCATCCATCAGTGGCACCATGGCAGGGCCGAATAGCCACGGCTCACCCAGCATCGCGCCCAGCATGCCCCAGACAGCACAGCCCACCTGCCCCCGGCCGAGCTTGACTCGCAGACCGCCACAACAGCCTGCCTGGTCGTGCGCGCCCCCACACATGCACAGGCCCGACTCTCGTTCGCGCCGCCGACGGCAAGCGGACCCCTCGCATCACCCAAAGCCAGCGCAACCCCCGCCCCGCCCCACCTAGCAGGCTGGCCCGCGGCAGCCCCAGCACGCTCTTGTCAATATCCATCAGCACCAGGTCCAGTCCGCTGCGGTTGTCCACCCAGTAGCGCGCCTCGAACGCCACGCGCGCGGTCGCGCTGTCGCGGCGCGGCGGGGCGCGCGCCAGGCTGAGGATGAGCGTCGGCGGCGCGCAGAAGCCTGCCGACGCCGTCGCCGGCGGGGAGCGAGCGGGGCGGGATGGGATCGGAACGACACATGATGATGTGAGAGAGGGTGGTCTGGCGAGGCAAGGGCGCGAGTGACGCCGCGACCAAGGCGGTGGAATTGCAGGCGACGACCGGGAAGCGGCGTGAGCGGCGGCCGCGGGCGGCGGTGGCGGCGCGCGCGAGCATGAGGCCAAGGCGGCGGCGGCCCACCGGGCTTGCCCTCGTGCGCCTCCGCGGCGGCCGCGCCAAGGCCGAGGGCCTGAAGGTGCTGGCTGGCAGACCGCAGCCCCTCCGCGCCCGGGCCTGCGCCGGGCGCGCCGCCGCGCCCCTCGCTCATGCGGCGCTCGAAGACGCGCCGCAGGTGGTCCGACAGGCGCCGCTGCATGGCGCGGACGGGGGCGCCTGCCAGGGGGGGGGTCGCAAGGGGCGCTTGCTCTGTGCCGGCGGTGGCGTTGGTTTGGGTGCACGCGCAGAGCAGTTCCAACTCCCGGCCCCCCTTCATCAATCACAGTAGCCCAGCCGTACCGCACCTGACAGGGTGGCCGCCTGCAACACCATCCCAGCAAGCGCGCCGCGCCGCGCCCCCGGCTCCCGCTCGCGCCTCCGCCGCCCAGCGCGGCGCCCCCGCCCGCCGGTCCCGTCGCCCGCCGCCTCTGGCTCCTCGCCTTCCTGCCCCGCCCCCTCCTCATCCTCATCTCCCTCCTCTTCATCATCCCCGCCCTCCTCTGTCGACGCCCCCGGCGCCTCCTCTGCACTCAACTCAGTCGTCTCCCCTCCCACGCTGCCGCCCGGCCGACTCCTGCCGCCGCCGTCGCGGCCGCTGCCCGCCTCGTCGTCGCTGGCAGGCCCGCCGCCGCCGCCCGCAGCCGACGCCGGACCCGCCCCCTGCTTTCCGTCCCTGACCTCCTCAGCGCCCTCTGACAGCAACTCTCCCGTGTCCACATGCAGGAACGGCGACGGCATGTGATCTGTCCCCGGGCTGCCGCCGCCGTTGCCCTCGCCCTGGCTGCTGAAAATGGTCGCCAGCCGGGCGGCGTCGAACATCGGCGGCTCAGGGGTGGACAGAAGTGACCACGAGCCCGCTTGGCCCGGGGACGACGGGCCTGGGGGCGTAGCCGCCGCGCCGCTGAGCGGAGGGCTTGGCGGGGCGCGTGCCGGGGGCCTGTCCGCGTCGTTCTCCTGCTGCTGCTGCTGCTGCTGCTGCTGCTGCTGCTGCTGCTGTTCTGTTGCGTCCTCCCAGGGCGGCGGCGGCGAGTCGCCCGGCCCGCCATGCACCGGGCTCGCGCCCCGGCTGGCGCCCGGCTCCGAACACATCGCCCGGCCGCCCGAGGCGCGGGGGGACCGCCAGCTGGCGCCGCCCGCGCCGAACCCCGCCTCAGGCGGCCCGCCCCCCGCGCTGCGGCCGCCGCGCGGCGCCTGGGGCGCGCCGGGCGGCGCGGGTCGGTGCGGGCCGGCCGTGCTGGGGGCGCGGCTGGTCGTGGGGGTGGATGCTGCGCTGGCGGCAAACTGAGAGGCGGCGAAGGTCCAAAGATCCACCATCTCGTCGTCTGGGGGTTGTTAGGTCGAGCCGCGGTCGGGGGCGCGGCGCAGGATGAGGGAGGGTGGGGGGCTGTTTTGCCTGTCGGCCATGGGGCAAGCCTTCGGCCCCTGATCAATCAGGTGAACCCTGAGCCCCGTTTGTGAGCCGTCCACCAGGCGCTGTTGGAGGCGGAGCTGCCGCTTACACAGACACACACACACACACACACGCACACACCCATACTCACACCCACACGCACACACATTCACACACACACACACGCACACACACACACACACACACACACGCGCACACGATGGCCTCACCTGTCAGGAACGCCCCAGGCTCTCTGGCCAGCCGCGCCAGCGCTGCCGCCACCCCGCCCGGCGGCCCCGCGGCCGCCTCGGCAATCCGCCGCGCGGCGGCCTCGGCGGCGAGGCCCGCCGCAGCTTGCGCTGCGCCGGGCACATCCGAGCCACCGGC
>NW_014007997.1:0-3003 GCF_000611645.1 Monoraphidium neglectum | reverse complement strand
AGAGTCGCAGCAACAGCAGGGCGCCACAGAGGTGCAGACCGAGGAGGAGGCGGCTGTTGACAAGCTGGCGTGGCCGCTGCGCGTGCTGATTGCTGCTGGCCTGGCAGAGTCGATTCACAGCGTCCACCAGGCGGGCGTCTACCACTTGGACATCACCCCGCGTGAGTGCCGCCGCCGATGTCCTGGCCACAGGTGCTTGCTGCAGCAGCAGGGTCGCGTGAAATTTGGCTGTCCATGCGCCAACTGACCATGCTTTGCTGACTGCCTGGCCCATCTGGTGCAGGCAATGTGCTGGTGGACACCGAGGCAAGGGGGACCACTGGCGGCGTCAGCGTGACGCTCATTGACATTGGCCTGAGCAGGGTGAGTAAGGGGACCGAGGGGGCGAAGGGGGCGAGAGGAGGCCCTTGCCAGCCGATGGATTTCAGGGAACTGAGTTTCTGGGGCGTACATATACTGAGGTTTCAAGAGAGAGATAGATAGATAGATAGATAGAGAGAGAGAGAGAGAGAGAGAGAGAGAGAGAGAGAGAGAGAGAGAAAGAGTGTGTATGTGTGCGCGCGCGCGTGTGTGTGTGTGTGTGTGTGTGTGTGTGTGTGTGTGTGTGTGTGTGTGTGTGCGCGTGGCGTGTGCGTGTATGTTGTCAAGTTCTTGCTGGCTGCAATCAGGGCGGGGGAGGGGGCGGCGTACAGCTGTTTGCAGCGCTGACATAGGGCTTGTTTTAGGGGTTGCCAGCGTAAGTGGCGTCCATCTAGCCAGTGTTGATCTTATCGTCCAGCCAAAGCGGTGCAGCACTCAGCGCCCGGCTCCCCTCCCGCATTGCATCAGCACGTCATGCGCAAGATTGTGCAAGGCTAGCTTCACAAGGCTTCAAATTTGCAATGCTTTGCCGTGCTGCACATGAGTTGGGGTATATTTTGTTGAACTGCTCTTCCACGACCCACCCAGCCTGGTGCTTCTGCGCGGGACATGGACGGCGAAACAAGCTTGCTCACCAAGACCAAGGGGGGAACACCGGGTTACATGGTGAGTGGTTGAATAGCAGCAGGGACATACGTAGCAGATGTATAAGCAGCTGCAGCAGCAGCAGCAGCAGCAGGAGCAAAAGCAGGATCAGGAGCAGGAGCAGCAGCAGGAACAGGAGCAGGAGCAGGAGCAGCAGCAGGAACAGGAGCAGGAGCAGCAAGAATTGCACTTCAACGTTGCATTGAAACCCCAGTTACCCCAGTTGCCGTTGGTAACTGGGGTAACTGCTATAGTTGCAACCGTCATGTGCGTTCTTGTGATTGGGCAGTGTGTGAGGTGGGTACCAAATCATATCACTCCTTACAAGACTCATGGCATCCCGCCCCCCTTCCTTGCCCATTGGCGGTCGCCTTTCAGAACCAGGCCCAGACCAAGGGCAAGTATGGCACGGCCAACGACGTGTATCCCTTGGGCGTCATCATCAGTGAGATGCTGACCGGGCTCAACTCGCTCCTCACAGCAGACGAGTGCGTGCGCGCCTTGCAGCTGGCTGATCAAGACGCGGCAACGTGGCCGGCCGGCCGACACAGCGGCTCCTATATGGACGACGGGGATGAGGCCAAGATTTACTTGTGGATGGAGTACGGCATGCGTGTGCCGCTGGCCACTGTGATCCAGTTCATCCTGCGGAAGCACCAACACGTGCCCAAGGCGCTGTGGCACCCTGCATGGTTCACCGGTCAAGACACCGCCGAGATTGCGGCTGCTGAGAGCGCGGGGGAGGTGCTGCACGCGCAGGTCTGCCTGTGCTTTGACATCAAGGAGCTAGGGCGGTCGAAGCTGCCGGCGGTGCTCGGCGCGATGCGCCCTGCAGTAGTGGCTGCTCTGAAGCATGGCTGAGATTGGGGGGCCACCCTTGGGTTGCATTGTGTGTCGTGTGTGGGATCTGCCAGGCCTGGAAGAGCTGCCGGTGGTGCCGCCTGCGTTGCTTGCAGTGAAGTTTGTGCTTGAAGCATAGGGTGTCCTGGATGGTATCATCTTTCCGAGCGAGCAGACCAGGTACACTGAATTGCGCATGCGCATGCATGTGTTAGTTTGTCTTGTGCTGCAGACGCTGCACAGGCGGCAGCAGCATGCGCCTGGTGCATAGCTTGCAATCTCTCTGTGCTCTTGCTATTTTGCTTTCAAATGATGCGGTGCGATGATGGACCTGGGACTTCGCGTCAGGGGTGCACTACTGCCGGCCGATGATATGGCACGGCCCCGCTGCGTTGGCACGCTGTGCCAGCAGGCACACCCTCACTCTGTCACTCTTGTCCTTGTCCCTCCTCCAAACCAAACCTTGATGCCTTCACCACTGTGCTGCAACTGTCCCTTTGTTTGAGTAACAGCTGCGTCCACCTGCATCATGTAATGTGTTTGTCTGCTGGGCCCCGCAGGGGTTGACCCATGTTTGACTGTATGGCCCCTGCGCAGGTCTTGCAGCCAGCGCTAAGAGCTGTAAATGGCCCACGAACCTGCACATGCCGACATTCTATAAAACATTATCAGCGTTTGCATCCTAAGCTGCTGGTTCAAAAGCAACACGAGGAGCAGCGAAGCATCGGTGGCGGCCAGCAGGTGCAGCACAGCACCGGCTACCCAGCTGTGTTGTTTTGATGATTTGGGGCTTGCCCTGGGCTGGCACCAAAAAACGGTGCATTTTGCTTTGAATATACGTCCTTCTCGGTTCGCCTGGCTGTCTTTATAATCAATACTGAAGATTGCACCCCTGCGCCCGCAGCGAGATCATCTTTGCTGTTGCATACACACTCGCTGACGATGCCGGGCACCCATCACGAGTACGGAACTGCCTGACCAAGTCACGCCATATCATTGATACCTTTATGCAGTCGCATTGCAGCCAGATCGATTGAGGGGTCAAACCTGTGACACGAAGGCCAGGCCTGGCAGGCACCGCCCTGCATGTCCGTAAGCGTACAAAAGGATAGGCCTACCGCCACTCCCAAGCGCGTCAAGGCCTGGCGGTGGCCACCC
>NW_014007998.1:2449-3329 GCF_000611645.1 Monoraphidium neglectum | reverse complement strand
TTCGTTGGGGGTTCAGCTTTGATCGTTGCGATGGGGTTGCGGACCTTTTTTCGCGCGGCTTTCACAGGAGTTTTGGGTTCATCCTCCTGGGGGAGGGCTGCTGCAGGGGATGCTCCCAGGGCAGGGCAGGTTTAATGATCAGCAGTCACTTCAGGGGGCCGTTGCAGGCCGCGGTCTGCCTGCCAGGGGTGCACCCGCGGCAACGGGTGCAGCAGCACAAGTGGGCATGGGTGGTGGGTGGGTCGGTGGGTGGGTGCACGCGCGCTCGCGGATCGCGTCCGCAAGCTTTGCCCCTCAGCACCGTCATCGTCACGCTCCCCCCTTTCAATGACGTCACCCACACCCCCCCCATAATGTCACCCACCCCCTCAATGACGTCACCCTCCCATTATCCCCTAGGACCAAGTACGAGGAGTCCATCAAGGCGCAGGAGGCGGCGCGGGCGGAGGAGGAGCTGCGGCGGCGGGCGCAGCAGGAGGCGGACCACAGGGCAAAGCAGGAGGAGATTCGCAGGCGTGTGGCCTGTGGGGTGGGGGTGCTTTGTTTGGGTGGGTCGCTGGTGCATGTGTGTGTGTGTGTATGTGAATGTGATTGTGTGTGTGTGAATGTGTGTGTGTGTGCGTATGTGAATGTGTGTGTGTGAATGTGTGTGTGTGTGTGTGTGTGTGTGTGTGTGTGTGTGTGTGTGCGGAGCTGCATCGAGAGCGGAAAGCAAGGGGGGCGCCACCACACGGCCCGCGGCTCGACCACGCGGCGCCCTCCTGTGGGCCCCTCCTTGCGCCCGTCGCTGACGCCACGCGCTCGTCGCTCCCCCTGCCCGCCCCGGGATAAGCGACGTCCGCAGACGCGTGTCGATTGTGACACACACACACACACACAC
>NW_014007998.1:1733-2197 GCF_000611645.1 Monoraphidium neglectum | reverse complement strand
ACACACACACACACACACAAACACACACAAACAATCGCGCACACATACCATCACACACACACACACACACACAAACACACACTCACTCACATGCTCCTTACACACACACACACACACACACGATGTCATCGTCTCCAGGCAGCAGGAGGCGTTCCGCAGCAAGATTGACGAGTGGGGCGCGCGCAAGAACATGATCGTGGACGACCCCGACAAGGCGGGTGACGCCAGGGGGGCCCGGGGAGGGTGACGGCACGGGTGACGCCGTGGGTGACGCGGGTGCATGTCGCCAGCGGGATGCATGGTGACGTCACCGGGCACAGCCCAATCCCCGCTTAGATCCCATGCCTCGCGCCATCTCACACACGCGCACATGCGGGCGCACACACTCCCTCTCCTCCTCTCTGTCTCTCTGTCTCTCTCTCTCTCTCTCTCTCTCTCTCTCTTTCTCTCTCTCTCTCTTTCTC
>NW_014007998.1:0-1661 GCF_000611645.1 Monoraphidium neglectum | reverse complement strand
GCCCACCATCGAGGGCCGCCCCGGGGCCAGCCTGCCCCCCATGAACCTCGAGAGTCTGGAGTCGCGGCTCAAGGAGAAGTACGGCAACTCACTCATCACACACAGGGACGTCCTCTCCGCGGCCCTCTACCCCAAGGTGTGGACCCCTCCGGCTTCCGGGTCTTTGTTTTCCGCCGTCTTTCGCGAACACACGCACGCACGCACGCACGCGCTTGCGCGCATGCACTTACACACTCACATGCCGCGCCGCCGCTCGCCCCACGCCTCTCCACGACTCACTCGCCCATCCGCCCCTCAAATCCGCCCCCCCAAATCGGCCCGCCATCCGCCCCTCAGGTGTTTGAGGAGTACATGAGCCACGTCATGCGGTACAGCAACCTGGTTGAGAAGCTACCCACGAGGGCCTTCCTGGTGCCACTGGCGGAGGACGAGGACGTCGAGATTGAGCTGGCCAAGGTGGGGGTCCGGTTGTTTTTGGGGTACATAAGATCAAACTCGCTCTCTCTCTCTCTCTCTCTCTCTCTCTCTCTCTCTCTCTCTCTCTCTCTCTCTCTCTCTCTCTCTCTCTCTCTCTCTCTCTCTCTCAAACACACACACGTACTCAAATACACACACACCTGCCCCCCGCGCACATGCTTGGCACCGGTTTTGCATCCCCCCCACCCACACGCACATTCACACACACCCAAGCGCACTTGGCACTCACCATGCTCACCCCCTCTCACCACCACCCTGGACCCCCGACCCCCCCTTCCCCCCAGGGTGTCGGCACCCACATCAAGCTCAAGGCGGCCGGGGAGCTGCAGCCCTCCGGCAGGAGGGAGGTCTTCTTCGAGGCCAACGGCGTGCCCAGGGTGGTGGAGGTGGCCGACACGCGCACCGCGGACGCCCTGGTCAAGAAGGCAGTCAGGGAGAAGGTGCGCGCGCGCGTGCGTGCGTGCGTGTGTGTGTGTGTGTGTTTGAGGGGGGATGTGTTGGTGTCTCTGTGTTGTGTGTGTCATGGATGTTGAGCGCAGCTGTGGGTGTGTGTGTTATTTTTTTATGCATGTGTTGTGTGCGTGGAAGCGGTGTCGATTATGGGAGGCGAAAGGGGACCAGCTGTGGTGCTGTCCGCGCGCGGGGCTGCCACCGGCGCGCGCGTGAGCGCCTGCCGCCGGGTATGGTGGCGGAGGCGGGCGCGCCGTCTGCTGCCACGCCTGCTCTGAGGCGGGTGTTGGGTGGGGGGTGCGCGGCGCCCTGGGAGGGTCGGCAGTCGACGACAGCGCTCTGGTGCTCACGAATGCATGATGGCAGTCGCAGTGGCATGATGCTGTTGTCATTCACACACACACACACATACACACACACGCACGCAGCCCGGTCACCCCCAACCCCAACCCCAACCCACACCCCCCCAGTCCGACACCTCTATCCTGGGGAGCGTCGGCGCCCCCATGGCCGGCAGCGTGATCGAGGTCTCGGTCAAACCCGGTCAAGGCGTGCACGCGGGGCAGCAGCTGGTGGTGATGAGCGCCATGAAGATGGAGACCGCGGTGTGCGCCCCCTGCGCGGGCGTGGTGACGCAGGTGCGCCTTGCTTATGGTCGTGTGCTGCCGGATGGGGGGTCACCGGGGGGCAATGAGGGGTGCCAGAATGAGTCGTGGCGCTGAGGTGGCAGTGGT
>NW_014007999.1:0-3006 GCF_000611645.1 Monoraphidium neglectum | reverse complement strand
AGGCGGAAAAGCGACAAAAAGAGACAGGGTGCGAGGAAGGAATGCAGGGAGAGAGGGACGAGTCGCCAGTAAGCAAATGAGGGGTGCAGCGTTCAATCTGGGATGCGTGGGATGGACGCCCTTCCTCGGTTCAGTGGGAGGCGCTTGGAGCCAGGGGACAAAAGGCGAAATGAGACACAAGTGACAGCTCAAGCTGATTCCAAGGCAAGGTTGAAGGAGTAGCCATGAAGGCTCCGAACCGCCCCGGCACTGTGGGGCCGCGGCTGTTGTGAGCCAGCTCTGCACAAGCGCGATCCCTTGGCAACGGCCAATCGATTTGGAGTCGCGGGGTGATGGCGGCTGCATTTGCCGCGGCTGTGGGTGCACTGAATGGGTCGGGGCAGCGCCCTCGTGTAGCATTGCAGCACCTTCGTCCTCTTTGCGAGGCCTTGACGCCTCGCAGGCCCTGTGGAACCCCCAAAATCCCACGCCTCACCCTGGCCCATCGCCGCCATGTCTGCATCTGACGGCTCCGCCTCCGACGCCCCCGCCCCTCGGACGCCGCCCGCATCCCCGCCGCCCTCACCCGCCGCCCGCCCCGACGGCCCCGCGCCGCCGCCCGACGCCGCTCGCTGCTGCGGCCGCTGGCCCGGCTGCTGCTGCTGCTGCTGCTGCTGCCCCTGCTGCCCGGGCCCCTGCCCATGCCCCTGCCGCTGCTGCTGCGTGCGGGCCTGCGCTGCGATGACGTGGCTGGAGTGCGTGTTGACATCAGCAACGATGTCACGTGACAAGGACTTGAAGCCCTGGACGCTGCCCTGTGGTTTTGCATGAGTTATGTTGGGCCCAGAGTACAAAGAAACGTGTCAGCGCATAGGCGGTGGCAGGCTCGAGTACATGAGGAGCGTGAAGGGCCCAGCTTAGCAGGCAGCCGATGCAGGGGCCGGCGGCACAGGAGCTGCGGCGCTGCCAGCACCATGCAGAGCGGAAGGGCTTAAGGCCGCCGGGCCCCATCGCGGCCCCGCTCACCGCCTCGTCCCGCGCGGTGTTGTGGAGGAGGCCGTAGCCGCCCCCAAGGGCGTCGCCCTGGTCTGCTCCCAGGTCCAGCGCAGGGTTTGCCGTGCGGGGCGCGGCCCGCTGCTGCGAGCCCTGCGCAGCAACGGGCCGCGAGGGGCCGGAGAATGCAACGACAGTGCCGGGTTGCAGGATCAGGATTGTCACAGCGTCCCGCGGTCGCCCGCTCCTGGAGCCATCCAGGCTCATGGGATTACAGGAAAGGGGGTAAGTATCATAATATGTCGAAGCGGCTCCACTCCCACAGGGCAGGAGGCCGATGCTGCGGCGGAGCGCAAGCCCTGCCGAAGCGCCGCGATCCTCGCGCGAACGCCCGTTTCGCTTGCAACCTCGGCCGCGCGGCGCCCGCAACCTCGGGCGTCGCACCTCGTCGTCGTCCCTGAACATCGCCGCCTCCTCTTCGATGGCGCGGTCGTCATCCAGATCCATCGGCCCCGGCCCGCCCTCGCCGCCGCCGCCGCCGCCCGCTTCGCCGCCAGCGACCGGCTGCTGCCGCCGCTCGACCTCCACTAGCTTCTTGTGGCGCTTTTTCTGCAACAAATTTAGCATGTTGCCCGCAAGGATTGTCGCGTGGCGGGTTGCGAGGCGCGGCGCCCGCTAGAGGGGCGCCCACGCCGGGCACGGGGTGCGCTTGGCTGGGAGGAAATCAGCCCGGCTGCTGCAGACGCCCCTCCACCAGCAAGCGCACGCACCCAAACCCAGGCTGCGCGATCTGCAGCAGGGCCGGGCCCATGGTGGGTGAGGGGTGGGGGGCCAGGGTCGGCCCCACCCCGCAGAACCGGCCTCGCGAGGCGGCTCCGCGGGCGACGCTTCATCCGGCATCCATCCGCGCCGCACCTTTTTGGCCATTTCGTACCGAAAGTAGCGCTCCCAAAACTCCTTCTCGGTCATGTTGGGGCCGACCTGGATAAGAGGGGTGGCATGAGCGGCTGTTTACGCTGGGGGTGGGTGGCCTGGGCCGAGTCCATGCGACCTGCATAAAGCACGTTTGTGCGGTGAGCTTGGTCAGGCATGACACAGACACACACGCACACACACACCACACACACACATGCAAACGCACAAACACAAATGTGCACACACAAATGTGCACACACAAATGCGCGCGCGCACACAAACACACCACGCACATGCGCACCTACACACACACATATACACAGCACGCACGCACACACACACACACACACACACACACACACACACACACACACACACCTGCGCCAGGTATGCCCTCTTGATGTGCGGCTTCTCCTCCAATATCTGCGCCATCTCGTCCCGCGTGATGCTGAACGTCAGCCGATTCAGGCCGCCGTGGGCCGAGGCCTGCACAAACACCGCCTGGTTGGGGATGCCCAGCTGCAGGGGTTGGGGCAGGGGCGCGGGGGCGGGGAGAGCCAGGCGTTTTGGATGGCGACCAAGAGGGGCCCCTGCGTATGGACCTTATGGGGGGCGGCACGTGCTGCGCGATGCTATTGTCGTGCCATGCCTCTGAGCACGCTGCGTCTGCCCCAGGGCGGACCGCCGTCGCAGCGTTCGCTCGAGGGCAAGTGGGGGGTCACAGAGGGCGGTCACCTTTTGGGGCGGGTCTGCATGGCACGGCAGCTGCGCGGTCTTGCGGACCGCCGGTGACCTCCAAAACTCCGCCTCGCTGATGGTCTGGCTCCTGACTAATCGCTCGTACTGGGTTGCCAGGTAGCTGCAAGAAAGGCGTTTCGTGTGAGGTGGGTTCAAGGCGTGCAGAGGGTTGGAGGTTGATTGGATCAGCAGAGACTGTCCAGGCAGCAGAGCAGGTCGCCAGCTGCCAAGAGTGCGTCGACAGCTGCCCAAACACATGTGGGTGGCGCACACCTGTTTGAGTTGAGCAGCCGCTGCCGCTCCTCTTCAGAGGGCATCGCCAGCGCCCCCGCGCCGCCCCCGCCCTTCGCGGCGGCCCCAGCAGTGCTGGGCGTGCGCGCC
>NW_014008000.1:2613-3383 GCF_000611645.1 Monoraphidium neglectum | reverse complement strand
CTTTCAAGGGGAGCTTTGTTGTAGGGATGGGTTCCTCAGTTTGTGGGTGGGAAGGGGATGTTGGTGGCAATCAGCAGGGGTCAACCGGGTTGGAATATCCAGTGTTGGGTTGTGCGGCCTGGAAACCCCCATCCCATTCATCAAATGGAATACGCCCCCAACTGGATGCTACAACTGCAACTCACACCTGTTGTGTGCACCGCCCTGCGTCCTATCCCTTGCAGTCGAGCCGCCGGATGAGGCCGAGGCGGCGGCATTCCAGCAGCAGCAGCAGCAGCAGCAGCAGCAGCAGCAAGGCGGCGGTGGCCGCGGCGGCGGGCGTGGCGGCCGCGGCCGTGGCGGGCGCGGCCGCGGCGGGCGCGGCGGTGGGGGCGGCGGTGGCAGCACGGCCCCCACGGTGCTGAAGCAGCTGGGTCTGGTGGCGGTGCGCGGGGCAGAGGTCATGGAGGTGGGTGGCGCGGCTGGGGTGGCAGCTGCCCTTTTCCGTCAGCAGCTCGTCTGGGCGGGGGCTGATGCGTAGGCAACGCGTCCGTTTTTGGGAGCGGCCCGTGTGGTGACGTCGGCCATGGCTACGGTGACTCCTGGAAGCTTGGGGTCGGCCCCTGCATATCCACGGGCGGCCGGCTGGGGCAAGGGGGGGGGGCATTTTGTTGCCATCTCTCCCCCAACCTTGACAACTCACCCCCTACCCCCATTCCACGTCCCAACCCCGGCGCCACACAAGCTCTCAGTGGACCACCCCTAGCGGGAGCATGCCCAACGCACAATCC
>NW_014008000.1:0-2237 GCF_000611645.1 Monoraphidium neglectum | reverse complement strand
CAGTGGACCACCCCTAGCGGGAGCATGCCCAACGCACAATCCCCCCGCCACACCTACACCTACACACACACGCACACGGACGCACTCACCCAACACGGTTTGGCCCCCCCCCCACCCGCAGATCCGTGATGAGACTGGCAACCTCATGAACGACTTCACGGGGCGCGTCAGGTTCGACGAGCGCAAGCCGCCCCAGGTGAGCCGCAGCCCCTGCCCCCTTCCCTCCCGCGCGCCCACGTGTCTGCGCTGTGCCCGCGTCTGGCCCGCCTTGCCGGCCACTCGGACCCCATACCACAACCCTGGTACAGTTTTCCCTCTCCGCCACCCTTGCCCCCCACTCCACACCCCACCCTGGTCCTGAACCGCCCTGCCGATGCTCCCCTGCCCCCCCCCCAACCCCCCAGGGTTTTGTGCGCACCCTCACCCTGGCCCTGGACCCGGCGCAGTACCAGATAGACGTCAACGCCGCCGCGGCAGCGGGGGGCGGCGCGGACGCCGGCGCTGACGTGTACGCGCGCCTCAACTGCGTGCTGCGGCGGGACGCCAAGGTGGGGGCCTTGAGGGGGGAGCGATGGGTCGGGCGCCTGCGTGGGGGGCGAGCGGCGCAGCAAAGGGGCGGCGGGGGCCCGGGATGGGATGTTCAGGGGGGCCGCGCATGGGGCACGGCGCTCTGCCCCAGCACAATACCTCAGAGCACACATGTGAGCACACATCCAGCCCCTGTGTCCTACTCCCCTGACACTGAACGTGCGTGCGAATGTCCCTCTCCATTCACACACACACACACACACACACACATACACACATACACACATACACACACACACACAAACACACACACAAACACACACACACCTTGTCCCCCCCAGGAGAACAACTTCAAGGCCGTTCTAGAGTCAATCCGTGACCTGCTGAACGAGGACGCAGCCATACCCCCCTGGCTGCACGACATATTCCTGGGCTACGGGGACCCCGCGGCCGCCCACTACACCAACATGCCCGACACACTGACCACGGTGGACTTCAAGGTGGGGTGGAGGGGGGGTGTTTGAGTGTGTGCGTGTGTGTGTGTGTGTGCTTGTGTGTGTGAGTGTGTGTGTGTGTGTGTGTGCGTGCGTGCGCCTGCGTGTGTGTGTGGGTGCGCATGAGTGCTCGTGCTCGTGTCTGGGTGAGATTGGGTGGGTCCGTGGGCGGCTGGTTGACTGAGTGGCAATTGGATGGTGGATTGCAGAATGCGCGAGTGTCCCCCGAACATGTGCGCCCTGCGGGCGGGCGGGGGCTGGTCCCGATACCTGTGATTACCTCCTGTTGCGCTTGCGCCGGCGTATATGACACACACACACACACACACACACACACACACACACACACACACACACACACACACACACACACACACACACACACACCTTGCGCATGAACCCAGCCGATTACTGTGCCCACCCATCAACCAACCCCACCGCCTGCCTGCGCACCTCCAAAAACCGCGCTCTCCTTGCCCCGCCCCCCTGCCCCCCAGGACACCTTCCTGGATTTTGGCCACCTCAAGGACAGCTTCCCCCAATACAGGGTGAAGATCAAGGACGCTGACGAGGACGCTGACAAGGACGGCGCCGCAACCGCCAAGGGCAAGGGCGCCGAGCCAGGCCCGCCCGCGCCGCCGTACCGGCTGACATTCCCGCAGGCGGCCGCGGCGGTGCCCGGCAGCACCAAGACCGGCGCCAGCAGCAAGGACGCGCGAGACGCCGCGCTCGCGCCTGCGGCCGCCGCGGCGGGCGAGCAGCAGCAGGAGCAGCAGCAGCAGCAGCAGCAGCAGCAGAACGGCGGCGGCGGGGGTGATGCACGGCCTGTGTTGTTGGTGGAGCCGTACGTGCCTGAGAACCCGGGGCCCTACCCGCAGGACCAGCCGCGGCGCAACACAGTCAGGTTCACGCCAGTGCAGGTGAGGGGGGCCGGGGGCGAGAGGAGGGTGGGGTGTGGTTGTGGGTGTGTCGGGGGCGCTAAATGTGACGATGGATTAAAGGCGCGTTGCGCGCGTGATTTCAGGGCTTTGCGTCCTTTGGGGTTTTTTGGCTTCCTTGCCCCGATGGTTGCAAAGTGTGGGCGGTCTCGTACCCACCACCGTGTGGCGGCGCGCGCTGCTGCCGTCACGCCCGCGGCCTCTGCTGTCACGGAACCCTGGGGTGCACCTCACACTCCCCCAACCCCTTGACCTCGGGCCCTACCCTTAACACGCC
>NW_014008001.1:0-3008 GCF_000611645.1 Monoraphidium neglectum | reverse complement strand
CCTGGAACACCCTCTGCAGGTACTCGTACAGCCGCCGCCGCCACAGCTCCCGCCCCGCCTCGTCGCCCTCGGCCTCGCACGCCTGCAGCGCGTCAAGCAGCCTTACATTGGGGGCCGGGCAGGGTGGTGAAGGGCGGGGCGGAGAGGTAAAGGGCCGGATGGGCGTGCGTCAGCGGCGTTTGATGGTCTTGATGGATTTCCATGAGATGTCGACAGCAGAAGGCCGCATGCCGTTAACCCAGCAGGATCGACGCCATGTACTGGCCGAACTTACAGCGCAGACCCAGGGCCAGCCCTTTGCGGCCGCTGCCCGCACGCCGCCCCAACACTCTCATCAGCGGTCGCCGCCTTAGCCGTTGCAGCCGCAACCCCTGGACGTCCGCGCGCGCGCGCGGGCCCCGCCTGCGCGACCCCCCCGGCTCACCCTGGCACGACGTCTGCGGGTGCGACGCTGTCTAGGTGTGAGACCAGCAGGTCCAGGGCGCGCGCCTCATCAATGGCCAGCAGCAGCGCGGCCTTGCCCCCCAGGAATGAAAGGAGCCCGTGCTCCTGTGGGTTTGGGTGAATGAGTATTGTGTGTGTGTGGGGGGGGCGTGTGCTTTTATGTGTGTGCACGTGTGTGGCTGTGTGTGTGTTGTGTGTGTTGAGTGAGAAGACGGATGAGGTGCAGGATGATGGGGGCGCTTCTATGGTGGAGGCGCGGGCGGCACACACACAGGTGGAGGCTCTCGCTCTGTCCGAGGGTGGGGGTGCTGTGGTGGGTTTGGTTGCACGTTTGCCTGTGAGGGCGAGGGCCGCGCGCCACGGCGCCCTGCCAGCCAACGGCGCTCAGAGGGCCCCGCCGCAGCGCGGGGAGATATCGACCAAGCACACACAACCTGCGTCCAAAAACCTCAAAAAGAGGGCCTTGGCAGAGCTTCTCCTTCCGACGCCCTGCTGCCTCCCGACGAGCCCCCTCCAAGCCCGCCCCGTATCCGCCCAGCTCCCTCAGGCAACTGCATCCCAGCTGCCGCGCAGCTGCCCCCCCCTGCTCCCGCTCCCCATAAAAACGTGCCGCACCTGCAGGAAGTCGAACACGGATGGCAGCTGCAGGTTGAGGAGGATGGCCAGTGACAGGTCGGGGCGGCCCTGGGTCTTGTACAAGTGGGCAAGAGCCTGGGGGGCGAGAGAAGCGGGAGCGGCGGGGCAGGCACAAGGGCCTATCGTTGGAAGGGCGACTGATATGTGGGTCAGGGTGTCGGTCAACCGATGACGCGTTTGGCACGCCGTCAGTTGACCGGGCGATGGCGACGCGGTTGGTCGGTAGACCAGGTGTTTGGCAGGGCAGCAGAGCAGGCGTCCCGCGGGGCTGTCAAGAGGAGGGGCTCCCTAGGGTGATGCGGAGGCGTGAGAACGCCGCCTTGCGGGTCGACGATACGGGGTGCGACACAACCCTTTACACACATCACACAAAGAACATGCACCCGCCCACAAACACACACGCAAGCCACCCACACACACACGCCACCCACACACACACGCGTGCGACTAAGTACGTAGAGCCCACCTGCCACAGCTCCCGCGTCTCTCCCCCCGCCCGCCGCATGCGCTGCGCGATCGCGTCTATCAGCGCCGCCGGCTGGTACAGGCTGTTGGGCCACGCCTGCACCAGCCCCAGCAGCGCCCCGTGGTGGGCCGGGTCCACCAGCAGCGCCGCCATCACCAGCTCGTACGTCTGGGGGTGCAGCGCCGGCCGCTTGGTCGGCAGCACGGGCGCCAGCAGCGGCAGCTGGCGCGCCTGACGGGGTGCGGGGCAGGGGCCCAGGAGGGACGGGGAATGTGGATGGTGGGTTTGGGTGTGAGGAATAGCGTTGCTTTATTGAGCTTTAGCATGGGATCTTCATCTGATTCGAAGGGAGCATGCCTGCTACTTTTGTTTGGCAGTCGCAACAACACTGGAAAACGTTGCTGTGGGGTTGAAGGTCTTGGGGATGGGCGCAAAAAGGGTGGCGGGCGCCCCAACAAGGAAGTCAAGGGGGCACAGGGAAGCTACCAAGGGATGCGACGACCCCCAAGGCTGCCCTCAGACGCATGTTCGCCCCTCCAGCCTCCCGCGACCGCGCCCCTCCGCCGCCGCCCCGCGCCCCACCTGCCCGAATTCGTAGACCCATCTCTCCCAGAGGGCCACCTTGTCCTTGAGCAGCCGCGGCAGCAGGCCCGCGGCGGTGGCCCAGTCGCCGGCGGCGGTCACGTGTGCTAGATAGGCCTGCGTGCGTGTGTGCGGTTGCGCGTGTGCATCATGTATGAGTTTTGCGCGCGCACGCGCGTGTCTTTGCACAGACATGCATGCATGCACACACTCACACATCATACCAAGCGTCCACAGCACCTGCCCCAGAACACGCACGCGCACACATGTGCGAGCACACACACACACACACACACACACATGACACACACATGACACACAAAGCAGACCCGCCCACCTGCACGACGGCGTCCCACACTGAGGCGGGCAGCCCCCTCTCCCTCTCTGCCAGGGCCAGGGCGTCCTCAAACCTCATGTGCTCCAGCCGCCAGCTGATGCGGTCCTCGGCGTCACGGTAGCGCCCGATGACGATGTCCTGGCGGTTGAGGGCGGTTGGGGGCGGTTGGGGGGAATGCGCTTGGTAGCTTGGCCGCGGACGGCGGGACAGGAGCAAGGGCCACAGCGGCTTGGCAGTGGGTTCAGCGCGGCGGCTTTGCCCCGTGCCACCCCCTCCGCCCCCAGCTCCCTCGCCCCAACGCCTGGCGCGCAGGGCGGGCGCCCCGGGCGCCCCGCTGACCCCACCCCAAGCGGGCTTCTTGCCGCCGTTGATGAATGCGCGGCGCCTGGCTGCCCTGCCCTGCTCAAGAGCCGTGCGGCACCGACTCGCACGACGGCCCCTGCAGCAGGGGCCGTTTCCATTCAGAGCAGTCCGTGCGAGACACGGCCAGCCAGATCACAAAATCCGACGTTAGCCAACCTTGGGGGACACAATGAAGTACAT
>NW_014008002.1:0-3009 GCF_000611645.1 Monoraphidium neglectum | reverse complement strand
CGCCGCTGCCGAGCGACGCGCCGGCCGGCCGCGGCTCGGGCCGCACGTCCGGCGTGCCGGGCTCCTCCACCCCGGCGCCGCGCGGGGGCGCCGCGCGGCCGCCGTCGGCGGGCGCGACCGAGGGGCCATCGGGGGAGACGACGACCGCGACTGCCGGCTTGGGCTTGGGCTCTGCGGTGGTGCTACCTTCTCGCCCATCCTGCTGCTCTACTGGCTGCTGCAGCGGCTGCCCCTGCTTATGACTGCTAACCTCCGCCCGCTCGGCCGCCGCCGCGCCAGCCACGCCGGCCCCGCCGCCGCCGCCATGCGGCGCGCCGGCCGGCGTGCCTCCCCGGCTGCCGCCCTGCGGGCGTTCGATGCTTGGGGAGGCTTCGGGGAGCCGCTCAGGCGCCTGCATCGATGGGGCCTGAGCGGCTACCCAGTTTGGGTGGCCCGCTGCTGTGTTGCTGCCTTCGGGGGCGCCCGCGGGGCGCCGCGCATGCGGCTGCTGCTGCGTTTCCGCGGGAGCGTCCGTGCGCCGCTGCTGCCCCGGAGGGCCGTCTGGCAACACCGCCGCCGCGAGCCCGTTCGGGTGGGCGCCCGCCGCAGGGTGCTGCTGCTGCTGCTGCTGCTGCTGCTGCTGCTGCTGCTGCTGGTGCGGCTGCTGCAGCTGCCGCGCCCGGCGGCCGTCGCGGTCACCCTCGCGCTCCTTCTCTCGCGCCCGGCCCGCGCCGCCGCCCGAGGGGGGCGGCCCGGCCTGCAGATGCGCTGGACCCAGGTGCGCGCCGCCAGGGAATGGCAGCGGGGGCATGCGGCCGTCCAGGGAGCCCCCGGCCCCAGACGGCAGCAGCGCCACGCCGGGCAGGCCCGGAGCGCCCGGCTGCATCACGCCCATGCGGGCGTGCATGGGGGGGAAGCCCATGGCGCGCGCGTGCATCATGGCGGCGTGCTGCTGCTGCTGCTGCTGCTGCTGCTGCTGCAGCGTCGGTTGGAGCCCAGGTGGCAAATGAGGGTGTGGCTGCTGCTGCTGTGGCGTCTGCGACTGCTGCTGCTGCTGCTGCTGCTGCGTCACCGCCGCAGGCACAAACGCCCTGCCCGGCACAAACTCCTTCGCGGTCACACGCAGCACGCTCTTGCCAGCGCCAGCGCCGGCGCCGCCGCTGTTGCCGCCGTCGCTGCTGCTCGCGCTGCTGCCGCTGCCGCGCGTCGGCGTGCTGCGCCCGGACGCCGCGCCTGCACCCTGCTGCGCCCTGGGCTGCGGCTGCTGCTGCTGCTGCTGCTGCTGCTGTTGTTGCTGCTGCTGTAGTTGTTGCTGCGCCTGCTGCTGCTGCTGGCCGAGCGCCTGCGGCCCCAGCCCCTGCGGCGCGCCCGGCCCAAAGGGCGGCGCGAGGCCGGCTTGCAGGTGAGGCGGCAGGGGGATGCCCTGGGCCCCTGGCTGGAACATGAAAAAGTGCCCGTTGGCCAAAGGGCCCGCCGGGCCGGGGCCGGGCATCATACCTGGGCCGACCTGGTGGAAGAGGCCGGGCGGCGGCAGGAAGCCGGGGAGACGGCCCTGAGGGCTGGCTTTGTCCGCCGGCGGCCCGTGCTGCTGCTGCTGCTGAGATGGATGTGCCGCGTGATCCCCTTGCTGCTGCTGCTGCTGCTGCTGCTGCTGCTGCTGCTGCTGCTGCTGCTGCATGTGTTGCTGCTGCATGTGTTGCTGCTGGCGCTGCTGCTGGTAGTATTGCTGCTGCTGGTGATGGTGCTGCTGTTGCTGCTGCTGCTGTTGGTGAGCCTGCTGCTGCTGCCGATGCTGGTGCGCCTCAGCAGCGTCTCCTACGGCTAGCTGCTCCCGCTCCGACCGCTGCTGCACATCCTGCGGGCCCCCGGGCGCGCCGCCATCAGGCGCCTGCTGCTGCTGCTGCGGGCCCTTGGCGCCGGGCCCATTTGCCTGGGGCGCGCTGGGGCCGTGCGGCCCCGGGGGCCCTCCCGGCGGCCGCATGAAGAACGCGCCCGCCGCCATTGCCGCCGCCGCCAGCTGCTGCTGCTGCTGCGCCACGCCGGGCAGCGGCATGCCGGGCAGCATGGGGTGCTGGTGCTGCCCTGGGTGCCCCTTCCCGCCCATGCCAGCCGGCAGCGGCGGGCCGCCGGGGCCAAGAGGGAGGGGGCCGTTGGGGCCCATGAGGCCGAGGGGCAGACCGGGCAGCACAGGCCGCATGCCGGGGATCGGGACGAGCGGCACGCCCGCCATGGGCGGCGCGCCCCCCGCGCCCGGCGGCGGCGGCGGCTGCATGCCCGGCGAGCCGGGCCGGAGGTGCGGCGGGTGGGGCCCGGGGCCGGGCGGCAGCATGCCCGGCAGCGGCGGCAGGCCTACTGGGTGGGGCCCGAGCCCCGGCCGCGGCGCGTGCGGCATGAGATGTGGGTGGGCGCCGGGGGGCGGCGGCGGCGGCGGCGGCGGCGGCAAGCCGTGCCCCGGCCCTTGCTGCTGCTGCTGCTGCTGCTGCTGCTGCTGCTGCTGCTGCTGCTGCTGCTGCTGCAAAGCGGGTGGTGCCGCTGCCGTCGGCGCCTCGTCTTCCTCGCGGCCGTCCGCCAACCAGCCAAAGGCGATCGTCCCTTCATATGCTGGCGGTGCGGCCGGCGCCAGGCTCGGAGCGTGCGCCGGCTCAGCTGGCGCGGGCTCGGCGGCTGCGGGGTCGACCGGCCGATCGACTGCAGGCCCCAGGGGCGCCGCTGTCGCCGCGGCTGCAGGCGCGGCCGGCGTAGCGAACTCGTCAGCGGCGGGCAACTGCTGCTGCTGCTGCTGCTGCTGCTGCTGCTGCGGCGGCGGCGGCGGTGGTAGCGGCGCAGCCGGCTGCTCAGGCGCAGTCGGTGGCGCAGTGCCGCCGGGGGCCGCCGCGGCCAGCGAGCCCGCGGGCCCCGCGGGCGGCGGGGCGGCCGGCGGGTCTGTAGAGGGCGCGGCCGCCGCGCTAGGCTGCCCTTGCGGGGCGGCAACCTCCCCTAGATCCTGGCCCTGCCCCAGGAAGCCGCTGGTGCGCCGCACCTGGCCGGGCG
>NW_014008003.1:0-3010 GCF_000611645.1 Monoraphidium neglectum | reverse complement strand
CAGTAGAGACTCGAGCTTGGGGAGCCGAGTGTTGAGCAGCAGGGTGCATGTGGAGACTGTATCAAAGGACTCTATGATGTCAGCCCTAGCCGAACTGAATCGTTGGGGGAGTAGGGGTCGGGCGGTGGTCCTGGCTGCGGTCCTGCCAAACCCCACGGTTGCCAGCCTGAAATTCGACCAGAGGCCTGCCGGTTGAAGCGGCGCCCTGCAGCAGCGCGGCCCTCACCCGTCTGGGGGCCCCGCGCTCGGCCAGCCCCATCGACCGCTTTGCGTTTGAAGCCCTTCAACCCCGAGCGGGCCCCAGCGCCCCAGTGCCCGCCACCCCCCACTTCCTACCGTAAAGGTCCTCCAGGGCCTTCATCAGCCGCCGCGACATGTAGCCTGGTGTGGGAGTTGTCGTGGGAGGTGCGGGGTTTGAGTGAGTGTGCGTGCATGCAGATGCTTGCGCACACTCTCGTGTGTGTGTGTGTGTGTGGATGTGTGCGCGCGCGTGTGTACGTGTGTGTATGTGTGTTGGGGGGCAGAGGTAATGTTGCGCGACAGCTTACCGTGTGGTGTCAGCTTGTGTGTCTAGGGTTTGATCAACAGCGAGATTCATCTTGCGAGACAGACCAACAACACACTGCTAAGGCGCGACGCGGCCTTGGCAGCAGAGACACATGCACGCACAGGTTGTAGACCTCCTCATGTCATGAGCACAATACACCACACACACACACACAAACACAAACACACACACACACATCCGCACGCAAGAACAAACATGCACACAACGACATGCCTGCAGAATCACATACACACCCACACCCACACCCCTCCCCACACACACACACGCGCGCGCCCCCGCCCCCACCCGTCTCCGCCGTCTTGACGGCCGTGTCCACCAGCCCCTCCCTCCCAGCCATAGTGTGGAAGAAGAACTCGCTGGGCGCCAGCCCGTCAAAGAACGACGCCTCCACAAAGCCCTTGGCGTAGGAGGACTTGTCGCCGCGCGGGAAGTGGGGGAGGGTGCGGCTCTTGAAGCCGTCAAAGCAGCGCTTGCCGCCCACAGACTGCAGGGCGCAAAGGAGTTGGGGGATGTGGTGGGGCTTCCAGGGGTAGGCCTAGCTTCGCGCGATACTTGGCGATTGTACGCGCGAGCGTGAGGTGCCTCGCGCCACCGACGGCGTGAGGTGCCAAGCCGCGGCCCTGCCGCACTACACTACAAGCCTGTAACCGCTGCGGCCGGCCTGGGTGCGCGCCCGCACACCTGCTGGCCCACGCACGCCACCATCTGCGCGATGTTGATGGGGCTGCCCTTGCTGCCGCACTGGCTCATGATGAGGGGGCTGTTGGTGGGCACCAGCGTCTGGGGCCGTGAGGGGAGCGCGGGAAGGAGGCGCGGGGCAACCCATGAGGGGCGGCATGAGGGGAAGGGGGGGAGGGGCGGCCGAGCGGAGGGCGCGTCGCACACCAGGGAGGTAGCCAAGTGCCAGGTGCAGGCTGTAAGCCAGGCGTTGTGGAGGGCTCGCAGCTGCGCATTATAGGGGGAAATGCCCCCCACACACGTATGCGCAATGCCCCCATGTGGGAGAGATGCATCAGGGGCGCAGCCCTCTCACGCACGCTCGCGTAGGCGCATGCCGGCGCAAGGCCAGGGTTCGGGGTATAGGTTTTGAGGGCGGCACCTGCATGCAGGCCGACCCCGCGCTCTCTCTCAGGCCGTTGAGGACCCCCGTGAGGCTGCTCTCCAGGCTCTGCTCCAGGGTGCAGCCCGGCATCAGCTCCAGCTTGCCCTGTATGTGTGTGTGTGCATGTGTGTGCATATGAAGAGGTGATGACCGGGGGTGTATGAGAGAGAGGATAGTGATGGCGGAATCATAGGCGTGTGCAGGAGCATGTGTCTGAGGTGAAGGAATCAGGGGGGCCGTGTGGGAGGCGGTCGGGTTGGCAGGATTCAGGGTTGGGTTGGGAGAGTGGGTGGGTGGTGCGGCGCAGCGCAGGAGGTGCTTGAGGGTGGCGTGCTGCCGGCGTGTGTGGAGGAGTGGCGCAAGCGAGATGGCGGGCTGACATGGAGCGCGGGATGTAAGGGCAGGGGTGGTTTCAGGACTCCCTGATGCAGGGCGCATCATGGCGCCCTACCAACTTCGCCTGGCCCCCGTATCTGCCCTCAACTCAAACCAACACCAGCACCCCCTCCACAAGACACTCCCTTTGCGCCCACGAATGCATGACACCTCGACCCCAAGTCAAGGTGATACTCGGACACGCAAGCACGCATGCGTGCACCCATGCGACACACCTGCACCTGCACCTGCACCCGCACACACACACACACGCACACACATACACACACACACACAGTCGGTTCACCACGCCGCACCCACCTGGTTGTACAGCGCCAGCAGCTGCTGGCAGCGCGCTGCGCCCTCGTCCATGATCGCGCGCTTCTTGAGCTGCAGCAGCGGCGCCGGCGTCACGTCCTCGATGCCAATGGAGAAGCCCGCGTCGCCCAGCGTGCGCGCCGACATTTTGGCCAGCCGCGCCATCACCTGCGGCGGCGTGTTGGTTCGCGTTTTGCGAGGCTTGTGACGGGTGTTTGAGGGTCGGCGGGGCCGCCAATTCTTTTGTGCGTCGGCCCTTGCTGACATTGGCCGGGGTGATGGACTGCAGGCGGGCGAGCGGATGGCTGCACATACGCGTTAACGGAGGTTTCTGAATGCCCGGGGGCCGCGGGCCGGGAATCACCAAACGCAGCACGCGGGGCCTCTCCACACATTACGCATGTGTGCACGTGTCGTGTGTGCTACAGTGTGTGTTCGTGCGTACGTGTGGGCGCGTGCGTGCATGCGCGCAAGAGCGTTTTCTCACCGCGGCGGCGGTCTCTGGGCTGCAGTCTGAGGCGAGCGTGTAGAAGAGGCCGCCCTTGCTGCCCCCCAGGATGCCCTTGCCTATCCGCCCGCAGATCAGCTCGCTGTTGCGGAAGCACACGTACCTTGCGGGGGTGGGGCCGGTGGGGACAGGGCAGTAC
>NW_014008004.1:2368-3761 GCF_000611645.1 Monoraphidium neglectum | reverse complement strand
GGGCGGGATGCGCAAGGGGTTTGCAGGTGGAAATGTGGGCCAGGTCTTTGTGCGACGCATTAATCGCGGCCATCCCTGACGGCGCATGGCTGGGGCTCGGGTACAGGCAGCGGCGGCCGCTGCATAGGTTAAAGATTCAAGGTTTGGTGTTTGCTCCTGGATGCAGCGGCGGCTGGGGTTTTTCCCCGGCGCCCCGACTGGGGCCGGCCGTCCTCCGAGCAGCGCAGGTTGAGTCTGCTGTGGGTCCCTGCTGGTTGTGTTTGGCCATCTCACGTACTGACAATCATGCCTGCAACGTGCTTGACTACTTCGCCAACTTGAAATTTGAAATTCCGAAATTGCATCGTGCAGGAGCTGCTCGACGAGATCCTGGAGGGTGGCAGCTACACGGCAGCTTCCGGGCCGCTCTCCGGCCCCGCCCCTTCCGACAGCCCCCAGGCCGCCGGCGCCCCACGCAGCGCACGCCGCAGGGGCGCCGCCGCGGCTGCGCTCGGCAGCGGCAAGCGCGGGGGCAGCGGCAGTAGCAGCAGCAGCAGCTTTGATGTCGGCATGGCAGGGGGCGCCGCGGGCAGCTCGGGGGTCACCAGCTCAAGTGAGTGGCTGCAGGAGCTGTCACGCCTGGCGCCGCGGCCCGGGCGTCCCGCAGCGGCAATCCGCAACGGCGGCCGCAGCGGCGGCGGTGGCGGCGGCGGTGGCGGCGGCGACGCTGCCAGCAGCACCATCACGCTCCCCTCTACGATCGCGCGCCTCACGGCCGTTCAGGGGTCGGGGGACGCGCGGCGGAAACAGCAGGAGCAGCAGCAGCAGCAGCAGCAGCAGCGGAGCGACGGCCTCGAGCGGATGCTCGCTGACATTGAGGCGCAGCTTGGCATTGCACCCGGCACGCCCCTCTCCCCGCCAGCGCCCGCCGCCGCGCCGCCGCTGCCTTCGCGCGGCGTCGGGCTGCAGGCGGCGGCGGCGGCCGTGCTGTCGTCGAGCGGCGGCCTCATGTCATCATCGCTGGGCGGCGGCGGGGCCGGGGGCTGGGGCAGGCGCGAGTGCGGCGAAGGGACGACATCTGAGACCAGCGACGAGGGCGGCGCGCGCGCCCCAGCGGGCGCGACGCCCGCGCCATATGGCTCCGACGGCACTGACAGCACGACCAGCGGCGGCGGCGGCGGCGGCGGCGGCGGCGGCGCGGCGGCTCTTGAGGCGGCGCTTGAGGCGCGGGTGGTCGTCGGGGCGGCGCGCGGGGCCGCGCCCTCACAATGGGAGCCCGCGGCCGCGGTTGCGGCGCACGCGGCCGCAGAAGCGGCGACGAGCGTCGGGACGTCCCTGCCGTCGACGATACTCAGAGACCTCGCGCGTGCTGCTGCGGCTGGGGCGGCGGCGGCCGCGGCGCGGGGGGCGGGGG
>NW_014008004.1:973-2090 GCF_000611645.1 Monoraphidium neglectum | reverse complement strand
CGCGCGGCCAACGCGTTCCTGCTAGAGATGCTCTCCCTCGGAGGGTCGAACACGGCCGGGGCGTCCGAGGTTTCCTCGGAGCCGTCGTCGCTCTCGGAGGCGCCGTTGGGGCCGGGGGATTCGCCGCCGCTCAGCGGCGGCGGCGGCGGCGCTGGCGCAGTGTTGCGGCCGGTGCTAGACATAGAGGGTGCCGTTGGCAGCTGCCTACCCACCCCCGATGCTGTAATCAGCGCAGGCGGCGGCAGGAGCGGCATCGCTGCCCCCTCTATCCAGCCGGCGCGGGCGCGGCCGCTCCCGCCGACCGAGGCGGCGCTCTGGAGCCACGCGGCGGCGGGGGCCGGGGCGTCCGACCGCGGGCGGGACGAGGCGCGGGGCAGCGCACAGGTGGCGGCGGCGGCGGCGGCGGCGGCGGCAGGCGCCGCGCCGCCTTCCAGCAGCACTTCTCTGCCGACGACGATTCTGACCCGGGTCGCGGCCGGCCGGGATGGCAACGGCGATGCAGGCTCGTCTCCTTCATTGGACGGCTCAAGGGGCGGCGGCGGGGACGGCAGCAGCGGCGACAGGGGCGCGGCGGCCGGCGCGGCGGCGGGCTTCAGCGGGGGCGGCAGCAGCGAGATTTCGCTGCCAACCACAGTGCTGGGGGCCTCAACGACGGCGTCTGCGGCGGGGGCGCCGCCGCCGGCCGGCGAGGCGGCCGGGGCGCGGCGGGGATCGCCCGGCACACAGCCGCAGCAGCAGCCGCAGGCGGGCGCCGCCGCTGCGCCGGGCGAGCGGCGCCCGGCTGCGGCCGCGCCGGCGTTCGCGGGGGCCGGCGGCGGCGGCTATTCGGTGCTGGGGACGATAAGCGAGGGCAGCAGCGAGCGGGTGGGCGGCGGCGGGGGCGGGTCGGACGCGGCATACTCCCCTGCACGGAGGGAGTCCGAAGGTAGGGCCGGGGCCGGCACGCACTTATGCCAGTATGACTACTTCCGGAATACCCACGCGTGCAACAGCCTGCGTTCGCTCTTTCTTGTCCGAAGCGGTCGGGGGCCTCCCGTTATTGGGGGGTGAGTGATGGCAGCTGCGGCTGTTGATGATCAGGGCACGTGCATCGGCGGTCTCACCCCAACCGGACCCC
>NW_014008004.1:0-496 GCF_000611645.1 Monoraphidium neglectum | reverse complement strand
CCCTCCCCCCTCGCGTGGCTTCGAAGGAGCGAGCTCGAGCGCAGGCGCCTCGAGCGCCGCCGCACCCAGCCCGAGCCTCCGCGGCGGCGCAGACGCCCCGCCGCCGCCCCCTGCGCCCCCGGCTGCCTGGGCGGCGCGCCCCCTTGCCTTCCCGCGGTCCGAAGCTTCAGATCTGTCCCCCCTGTCGTCCGACCTCGTGATCTCGTCGGCCGCGAGCTCGGGCAGCTTCTCGGCGGCTACCGGCAGCTTCTCGGACGTCATGGGCAGCCTGATATCGCAGATCGACGCGACCCTGGCTTCCCTGGCAGCGCCCAGCAGCAGCGGCGACGATTATGATGGCGCTGGCGAATTCGATGGCGCAAGAACGGGCGTCGCGGGCGGCGGCTTTGGGGACGGCGAGCGCTCATCGCGGGCGCCGCGCGCCGGCGGACGGCCGCGGGTGCCGTCGGCGTCGGCGGGGGCCGCGGCGCGCGCGGCCGAGTACGCCGCGCAGCGC
>NW_014008005.1:1777-3327 GCF_000611645.1 Monoraphidium neglectum | reverse complement strand
GGCGGGGGGTGCCGCTGGCCCGGAGGGCGGGCAGGGGGCGCGGGAGCGCCGCATGCAGTCGGCGAGGGGAGGCTCTTGTCAGCGGGGACTTGCCCCGCCAAGCCTGGCCCGGCCCACGCACCCTCGCCGCGCGGGGTTTGCAGACCCCTTCTCATCAGCGCGGGCCCCCATTTGCTGCTCCAAGGCCGGTGGGAGTCTGTCTGTATATGCTAGTGGGCCTCTGGTGTGCACCATGCCGCGAGGGGGCGCGCACCTCGAATGCGGCCGGCAGGCGGGAGATAGGGTAGCCCAGGTGAGCAGGGATGGAGTGATCGCGCTGCCCCGCGGGCGCTGGGTGGGAGATGGGGCGCAAGGGAACAGGATTGAGGGTTTGGGGCTGTCAGGGTCCAGGGCTGGTGATTAGGCGAGGACACTTGGGTGGTCAGAGGATAGGAGGGGGAGAGGGGGTGGCATTTGTCGAGCGGAGCAGGCCGGGATTGGGCGTCGGACGGCACACGCAAAGCCCGAGGGAACGCCAGGGCGGCGGCGGCGGCGGCGGCGGCGGCGGCGCTCACTGAATGCGTGGGGCGTGGTCGCGAGGACCTCTGAAAGCAGCTCCTTCACGTGGCCGATGATCCTGTCGCGCCCGCCCGGCGGCGGCTGCGGGCGCTGTGACGCCGGCGGGGGCGGCTGCGGCTGCAGCTGCTGGGGCGGCTGCTGCGGCTGCGCCGACGGCGGGTGGTGCGGCTGCGGGGCCCCGGCGGCCGCGGCCGCAACCGCAGCGGGCGGCACCGGCTGTGGAATGGGCGACCGCTTGTGCATGGAGGCGTCCTTAGATATTTTGTGGATTATCTGGGAGAGATCCTGGAACATTGGAGACAAGGCGGGGAATGGTGAGGTCGAACCGAAAGCTGCGGACACTCTGCGTCAAGAGGCGCCCCCGCGGCGGGGCCGGCTGCCGGACAGGCGTCGAGAAACAGCGGTGCACAGATGAGCGGGCGCGGCCCGGCCCGCCGCAGACCCATGGCCCCGCACCCTATTAAATGTGCTCCTGGCGCCAGCGACGGGAGGGAACGCAAACAGCTCCCCGCCACCCGCGCCCGCGGGGACGAGGCGGCAGTCGCCCTGCAGCTTCCCGAGCAGGTGCGCCAGCGACGGCTGGCCGTAGGTGGCGAGCGGCAGCTCGTACCCGTACCGCGCGCGGAACGCGGCGGCGACGGCGGGCAGCGGCAGGCCGGACGATGCAGCCACAGACTCCAGACGCACGCCGTCGGGGCCTGGCGAGGAGGGGCGGGGCCGTACAGGTGGCTGGTTGTTGTCGCCCGGCCCGCCGACGCACGCTGGGGCTGCCGGCAAGGAGGCAAGTGCGCTGGCGGGGGCAAGGGGGCGCGCCGCGCGCGTGAGCGCGAGTCAAGAGAGAGAGGAAGCGCACCGAACGCGGGCGGCACGTCTCGCAGGAGGTCCCGCAGCAGCAGGCGCAGGTGGTAGATCGGGCTGGGGTGCAGGTAGAGGCTGTGGAGGTTGAACGCCTTGGCAAACAGCTGGGGGCGGGCCGAGGGGAGTAATGGGGG
>NW_014008005.1:0-1460 GCF_000611645.1 Monoraphidium neglectum | reverse complement strand
GTAATGGGGGGAGGGATAGGGGGGTGCCGCCTCACTATGATGGAGTGTGGTCGCCGGTCCGCGGCCTGATGGCGTGCTGCTTTGTGTCCGAAATGGGTTGAATCGGCAGCGACGGCGGCTGCGCCGCGTGCGCGCGCGTGGCGGCGCTTGCAGTGCGTCTGCAGGATTCTGACGGGCACCCGCAGCAAGCGGTGCCGCCACCGCCGCTGCTGCTGGCCGCGCCTCTGCTGCTGCTGCCGTTGCTGCCGCCACTCCACAGCTGCTGGCACCGCTGCTGCCGCCACTGCCGCTGCCGCTGCCGCTGCTGCTGGTGACCATGGGGAGGCAAGTCTGGCTCTCACCGTGTCGCCGTATCCCTCTATGAGGTGCCTAAAGGCGGGCACCCCGAGGGCCGTGTTGCTCAGCTCGTAGTGGTACAGCAGCTGCGGGGCCGACAGGTCAGATCAGGTCAGATCAGGTCAGATCAGATCAAACACGGATGGCATCGGATGTTGCTGTCGAAGGGTCGGGAATTCGAGGCAGAACAGGGCGTGCGGGAGCACAGGGCGAGTTGGGGGAGCAGGAAGGCCGCTCGGCGGTGCCGCCGAGCTGGGCCGCCGAATGCGTGCGCCCCGGCCCCCGATTCGGCATCCCAACGAGACGCCAAACAGCGATGTGAGGTGCGTTGAGGGGCCGGCCTGGCGCCGCGGCACCCCAAACCTCTCCGCCTGCAGCCAACGCCACAAAGGACCCCCGCCCCGAAGGCCGGCCCGCGTGAGAAGCTGCCCGGAACCTACGTGGAAGTCGCGCTTGACCGCGTCCAGCCGGTACCCCTCCACCACCGGTAGATCCCACACAAACGCACCGCCGCCGCCGCCGCCGCCGCCGCCGCTGCTGCCGGCTGCTGCTGCCGCGGCTGCCTTAGCGTCCTGTGCGGCGGCGCGCTGCTTGGCCACGACGTCATCCATTTTCGCCTCCAGCAGGGACGACAGGTCTGAGCCCATGTCAAAGGTGGGGACCAGGTACCTAGTAATAGGGTTCAGTGGGGGCCGGAGGGGTCAGGTTTTAGGGGGTCAAAGTCCAGGGGTTGGGGTTTGGGGCACCAGGTATGACTTGGAGATAAAGCAAGGCCGAGGTGTTGGGAAGGGTCGAGGGGGGCGCCCCAAGGTTGGAGCGGCGCGTGCAGGGGCCTGGGTGGCGCGGACCAAGGCGATGAGCGTGCAAGGAGCGGCGGAGCCGGGCGGCTGTGGCAGAGTCCCCCGCCCAGGACTGCACCATCCCCTCCCAAAGCTTAGGTGCGCGTGCGGCGCGCCCGCCGTGACTCACTTGCGCCCGCCGCGCTCCTGCCACTCAAAGGCCCCCTCGAACACCGGCAAAGCTAGCAGCTGCTCCAGCCCGCCGCACCCAACCTCCGCCAGCCTCCACGGCTCCACCCCCAGCGCCGCCTGCAGCTCCCGCGCCGCGGAGCCCGCCGGCGGCCC
>NW_014008006.1:0-3009 GCF_000611645.1 Monoraphidium neglectum | reverse complement strand
GTGTGACCCGGTCCTGGGGCCATCCTGCAGGGCAGGGGTGGAGGGTTGCTGGGGCCGGGGTAGGAAGCATTTTTTCGCGCGCGGGGAGGTGGCACCCGGGGGCCGGGGGTCCCAGCTGGCCCAGCAGTTGAAGCACCCGGGGGGCCGAGGCCCGGCTGCGCTCGCTCCGGCAACGGGCCGGGCGGTGCGCCTCCGGTGTCCACTAGCACCGCCCGGCCTCTGTCAGTGTAAGTATCGCAGACCCAAGAAAGCATCCCCGCCTCTGTCGCGGCCAGCTGACAATCGCCGCCGCCGCGCGCCCCCCTCCCGCGCGGCCGCCCCATTTCCTCACAAAACCCTGCCCCGTAAACCCTGTTCTGCAGGTGACTGACGCGGTCGAGTTGGTGAAGGAGATGCGGCCAGACCTCAAGGTTCGTGAGTGTTCTGGGAGCTCACAGAGGGTGCTTTCGAGCTCTGGGGCCGACCTTGGTTTTGGGGGCGCGGGGGCGGGCCGCGGCCCCCCACAGGAGGCTCCGGCTGCAGCTGGGGGTGGTAGAACGGTAACGGAGGGCCCAGACGCATTCTCATGCGTCACTGCGTCGGTCGGCCCGCTCGCGGCCCGGCTGCCCCCCCTGCGGCCCCCTCGAGCCACGCTCTGCTCGTGCTGACATCATCACGCTGTCATGCTGACATCATCACG
The DNA here is from genome assembly GCF_000611645.1 of Monoraphidium neglectum. Taxonomy (NCBI): domain Eukaryota; kingdom Viridiplantae; phylum Chlorophyta; class Chlorophyceae; order Sphaeropleales; family Selenastraceae; genus Monoraphidium; species Monoraphidium neglectum. The sequence goes on along the minus strand of NW_014008006.1, from coordinate 2,330 downwards.
CCGGCATGCTGACGTCACCAGGTGGAGGGCCCCATCCAGTACGACGCCGCCATCGACCCCAAGGTGGCGGCGGTGAAGATCAAGACGCACAGCGAGGTGGCGGGGCGGGCCAACGTTTTCGTGTTCCCTGACCTCAACACGGGTGGGTGGCGCGCGGTGAGGGTGCGTGGGTGGTTCGCGGCTGTCAGTGTACTTGATGTTGATGGCCGTGTGTGTGCGTGTGTGTCAGGGGGAGCGCACTCATGGTTTTGCTGTGTGTGCAGAAGGGGTGTGTGTACGTGTCTGAGGGACGGGGGGCCGTTGAGGGAGTGGGGGTGTGCGTGCTTGTGCGTGTGCGTGCGTGTGTGTGTGTGTGTGTGTGCACGTGTGCACGTGTGCGCGAGCGCATGTGTTTGTGTGTGTGTGTGTGTGTGTGTGTGTGTGTGTGTGTGTGTGTGTGTGTTTGTGCACGTGCGTCGTAGGTGGCGAGCTTCAGGAGGTTGGGAATGCGATCTTGGCCGTGGATCAGAGCCTGTCTTTTCTCAAACCTGGACTTGGGGTGGACGGGCGAAAGGCGCGGTGCTGGGTTGTGATGAATGGGAAGAACGAGAGGCGCGTGTGCCCGGCTTGCGCACGGGCCGGGCGAGCGCATGTGCTCACAGGTGAGGGGACGGCGTGCAAGCGCTGCCGCCTCCGCTGTTTGGGGGGTCGAGGTCGGCCGCGCCGCGGGTGCGGGCCGGGCGAGGTTGCGGGCTCAACGCAGTCGGCGGGCTCTGTTGCGGTCAGGGGAGGGGGGGGTGCTGCTGATTGGTCTTTTAAATGCGAACAGCAGCATCCGCACCCCATTCCAACCCCATGCATGCAAACCAGCTGCATGACCAGCCCGGCCCTGCCCGCCCTCGCGTCGCGACCCGGCGGCCCCGGCCGCGCGACCCAGCGCTGGTCTGGCATGTGCTGTCCCCCCTTTCTGCACAGCGTCCACGGCCGGGCGGCCGACCCTCACCCCCTGGATTCCCAACAAGCTGCCCCCACCCTAAGGGCATGTAACACCCGCCTGCCTGGCAGCTCTTTTCTTGGTCACCTCAACCGTATCCGGGAATGACCTCGAGAGTCCTAATGATGATGAAAATGGCCCGATCTTTTCCCCCTCAGCCACTGTTCCCTGCTCCGACCGCAACCCCTGCAAAAAAACAGGCAACAACACCTACAAGGCGGTGCAGCAGGCCACCGGCGCCATCGCCATGGGGCCCGTCATGCAGGTGTGTGCTCATGTCATGATGACGTCAGCTCGCCCTGGCCTGCGGGCCGGCTGCCACGCCCCGTGCATCCGATTGGACGCCTCGGCTCCCCCCGAGTCGGCGCTGCCGCCCGGCCCCCCGTTGTGCCTTCCCTTTGCAACAGCAACATTATCTGGATTCCAGCAACCACTCTGAGCACAATAACCACTGAAGAAAGCAAATTTTGAAACTCCCACTCGCCACCCCCCATCCCAGGGCCTGTCCAAGCCGGTCAACGACCTGAGCCGCGGCTGCACCGTTGCTGACATCATCAACACAGTGTGCGTCACCAGCGTGCAGGCCATGCAGGCAAAGCAGGGCGCCGGGGCCGCCAAGAGCGCCGCCGCGGCCGCGGCCGCCGCGGGGGTGCCGCAGGCGGCCGCGGCGGCGGCGTGAGGGGATTGGGGGCCGGTGCGTGGGATGTGGCGGCCGGCCTGAACGCGGGCTGCTGCGCAAACAATGTGGAGGCGATCGGAAGGAGGCGGCCAGGGCGGGAGTCCTGTGGGACACCAGCCTATCACTTTTGGGGGGGAAGGGGTGGATTGGGTGTTAAGTTAAGCACGCAAGAACCCAACAAGGCACGAGTGCCGGCAGCTTTTTCTAGGGTTTTTTTTATTTGGCATGCTTCTTGCGCCACAGCCTTTTGCGCACCAGGAGCGAGCGCACGAAGAGCTGTTGGGAAGATGAGAGGGTGCACCGCGCCGCCGCTGCCTCGGGATTCAGATTTGCTTGTCACTTGTCGCTGTTTGTACCTGCCCCTTGCTTTTGCTCCACCAAGGTGGCGGCCAACCTGCGTGCCGCAGTGGCCTACACAGACCCCACCTGAAAACGAACCCTGAGCTGGCAGTTGCCGGACACTTGCGCAGTGCCGGCTTTGTCCCGGCCCCACACTTGATTACTGCAGCCGCACGCATCCTTTCCGCACCCATTGTTCGCAGCGCCTGCGGGCGCGCGCAAGTCACCCAACCGACTTTCAGGCGCCCGTAGGCCTTTTGTTGCGGCGGCCAGGGCTCGGCCTCAAGGCATATGCAATGATGCAAATCATCACACAACAGGTAAACTCGTGAGCAGCAG
>NW_014008007.1:0-3011 GCF_000611645.1 Monoraphidium neglectum | reverse complement strand
CCGTCGCGGCCGCCGCCGCCGCGCGGCTGCGCGCGAGCGGCGCCGGCCGCGGGCGGCACAACTGCCACCACCTCCTCCACACGCGCGCCCTCGACGGCCTCCACTTCTCATACTCGGTCGGCGATGATGCTGGAATACAAACCCTGGTCGGGACGATCCGGGGGGCGGTGTTCGAAACGGAGGGACCTGCCGGGAAGCTGCTGCCGACAGTAGGGAAGCTGGCGTCTGAGCTGGGCGCACCCCTTGAGGTGGCGTCTGGGAGCAGGGTGTATCTCACAGATTTGGGAGACGGGGTCAGCCTTGAGCACGTGAGGCGCGAGGCGCTGAGGATGATCAAAGGCTCTGGTGGCGGCGGCGGCGCTGCGGCAAAGCAGCGGCGCGGGCGGCCGCCGCGGGAGCAGCGGGCGGGGCAGGAGCAGCAGCAGCGGCAACAGCAACACAAGCAGCACGAGCAGCGAGGGCAGCAGGAGGAGCGAGGGCAGCAGGAGGAGCGAGGGCAGCACGAGCAGCAGGAACAGGGGCAGCGGCGGCGGCAAGAACAGCACCCACACCACGACACGCAGCAGCACCACCAACAACAGAGCCCAGAGCAGCAGCAGCAGCAGCAGCAGCAGCAGCAGCAGCAGGAGCAGCAGCAGCAGCAGCAGGTGCGGCAGTGGCCACACCAGCAGCAGCAGCCGCCTCAGCAGCTGCAGCAGCCGCAGCAGCAGCCGCAGCAGCAGCAGCAGCAGCAGCAGCAGCAGCAGCAGCACACCACCCACCCGCCGGCGGCGCCCACGCCGCAGGGGGCGCCCTTCTCCCCCATCAAGTTTGAAGGGCTCTTCCCCTCAGGGGCGGCCGGGCCAGGGGCGGGTCTCCCCACAGGCAGCACCCCTCTGGGCACCTTTGGCGCCGGCGCCGCCGCGGCCGGCGGCGGCCGTGCAGGCATCCTTTACGTGGACTTGGTGGGGGCCGACGGCGCCGACGGCGCCCGCTGTACCACCCGCGCGCTGCGGCGGCGCCTGACGCGAGTCCAGAACGAGATCGCCGGCCGCGCAGCCGCCGCGGCCGCAGCAGCCTGCGCCATGCCGGGCGACGGCGGCTGCGCCGATGCCGGGGCCGAGGCGGGTGCCGCGCGAGCTGAGGCTGAGGCGGCGGCGCGGCGGCAGGCGTTGGTGGACTTGGTGGATGACATGCTATCAGACCTGGTCGCGGCGGAGCGGCTGCGGCGCGGCGGCGGCGGCGGCGGCGGGGAGGGCGGCGGCGGCGGGGCTTTTGATGTGGAGGCGGCGATCGCTGAATATGTGAGTCGGCGGGGCTGTGTGGATGGCGGTCTGTCGTGCCCGCGACTCGCGTGTTGCCCGTCGCTGTGTGTGGCGGCGTGGGGAGGGCAGTAGGGCCACGCAGCACAGGGGAAAGCGGGCGGCAGGAATTGGGTGGTTGCAGCTCCTGCCCAGCCGCGGATTACGCACGGACGCCCCCTGAAACCTCGAGGCCTAAACCCCAAACCCCGAACACACCGCAGGACCTGACCGGGGCGCTGGAGGCGGCCACCAATTTTCGGCTGTCTGAGGCGCAGCTGGCGCGGGTGCAGCGGCGGATGGAGGACAACCGCCAAGACATGCGGGAGGCGCTCGGCCCGCCTCTGCAGTGACGCGTTGACAAGTGAGCTCGCCAGCTGGTTGGAGTTGCAACGTAAACTCTGCACAGGGAAAGGCGGCCGTCGCGCCTGGGTTTGCTGTGACTTGTGTGCAATGCAATTCCGCTGATTACGAGAGCCCTTGCGCACGAGACCCTGGCCCCTGGCGCAGCCGCGCAGCCTTGGTGCGAGCGAAGCGAGCCGCCCGCCCGCCCGCCGCGCCCGCGCTCGCGCCCAACGCGCGCTGGTGCGTGGCCGCGCCCTCCTCGGCTCCTGGGGGCGTTGGGCGGCGCGGTGTTTGGGTGGCATGCATGCCCGTTTGTATACTGGAGTGTGTGCGTGCAGAAAGAGTCAATTCACCATACGGTTGCCGAAACGGACAGACAGCGTCAAGAAATCCTGGGGGAGGACGACAGGGGCAATTGGCCAGGCGGGTGGGTTGCCATTTTACAGCTGGATTGAGGGGGGGGGTGGGGGGTGAGGCAGTGCCTAGGCAGGATCTGGGATGTATATGAGGTACACTCGTAATTACAACTGAAATCAGAGATCTGGTTGGGGGATTGGGGCGCAGCCGCCAAGGGGCGGGTCGACTCGGCGTGTGCGTGACGACCTGTATGTGGGGCAGTGCTGGGCTGTCACGTTTCGCAGAGAGCGTCGCACAACGAGCGGCCCAAAGCGCTGCAAACCAACACTGCAAGGTATTGGAGGGAAGGTCGAGGGTGGAGGCGGAACCCTCAAGCGGCAGCCGGGCGTTGCAGGCGTTGGTGTGCGGGCAGCGACCCTCTGGCTGCCGGACAGCGTCACCACGGCCGAACGCCGGTGACGTGGGGCGACGGAACAGAAGTGGAGCCTGATGAATCCACGTTGATCCGAATCTCTCATATTGTACTCCGAGCCTTGCGTGCGGCTATGATCGCAAAGGCCCAGCCTGTCGCACGCATTGGAAGACGGGTGCCCTCGCCCCAAGCACCGAATCCCTATCAAAAGCCTTAGAATCGTGTTGAGCTTTCGATTGCGAGGTCTCATTGCAGGGTCGGACAAGACTGGGCATTGATACAGGGGGAGAGGGTCACCTGGTGCGCTCGGTGGGAGCCTTCGCGCGCCAGATGCACATTACAACGTGATAATGCTATGCAGATTCATCTTTTTGGTCGCCGCGCTGCGCGGGCATGAGACGCCGCAGCGCGGCCGGGCGTTTTGGGCTCTGCTGACCCGGACTCACGTCTGCATAACACTAGACACTGTTGCCCTTGATCGCCAGGCACAGATTGAAGGACACAAGCCTCGGCGCGCACAGTCGGGAATGGGCGCCTGCGCGAGCGCGCCCGCTGCGGACGGCTCCAGCGGCGGCGGCAGCGGCCGCGGCCGGCCGCCGTCGCGCAGCGCTTCCAGC
>NW_014008008.1:0-3011 GCF_000611645.1 Monoraphidium neglectum | reverse complement strand
CCTCGCGCTCGCGCGCCGGCTGCTGCACGCGGCGCGCGGCTGGGCTGCCGCCGGCTCGTACGCCGCAGCGGGCGGCGGCGACCCGTGCCGCGCGTGCGCGGCGCTGCAAGCCGCAGACGCCGCGGCGGCGCGTGTTGCGGGCCCTGGCGCATTAATCGAAGCAGCAGCCAGCCCCTTGCCAGTGCAGGCGGAGGCGGCGCTCGCGCTGCTCAGCAAGCGGCAGCCGCCCTCGGCCTGGGCCTCGGCCATGCGCGACGCGTTTGTGGCGGCGCCGGAGCTCGTTGAGGCGTACGGCGCGCAGCAGCTGCCCGCGCTGCTGGACGCACCTCCGTCGGACGGCGCGGCGCCGCAGGAGGGGGACGGCGCGCGGAAGCAGCCGTGGGTCCCTTTGCCTTGAGCGTCCCCATGCGCGCGAGGGCGTTACTCGCCACTGTCTTTGGGCGCCCGCCGTCTGCCGCGCCCGGGTTCCTCGTGGTACTGCTGCTGCTGCTGCTGCTGCTGCTGCTGCTGCTGCTGCTGCTGCTGCTGCTGCTGCTGCTGCTGCTGCTGCTGCTGCTGCTGCTTGGGCGCGGGGCGCGGGGCGCGGGGCGCCACTGCCACCTGACATCAGCCATCCCTGCTACCCCTGCTCGCTGAACAAGGCGCTCCTCACCCCTTCCTCACCCGCGCCGCGATCCTCTGCTTCTCAGGTTCTCCGACCGCGTCAATGCGCTGTTTAGTAAGAGGATGACGTCACTGCGCCGCGACCTCGCACACGTCAGCGACCTCATGCGCGACTCGCTCACGCCCGGCGGCCGCGCCAGCGACCCAGGGGCCGCGGCCGCAGCCGCCGCCGCCGAGGCCGCGGGCGGCGGCCGTGGCCCCGGCGCGGCGCGGGCGGCGGCCGCGGATGCAGGCACGGAGCTGTCTTCGTTCCGCTCCGGGCCCAGCGCTTCTCAGGGCCCGTCCTCCGCCGTGCCGCCGCCCTTCGACCCCGAGGCCCCGCTTCTGCCGCCTGCATCTTCCGCGGCCGGCGGCGCTGCCGAGCCGCGCGCGCCCCCCGCAGGGCCGGCGCCCGCCGAGGCGGTTTCGGGCGCCCCACGCAAGCCAGCTGGCGGCGCGGCGGCAGACGAGCGAGCAGTAGCAAGCAGGCTGGAGGGCGGCCTGGAGGAGGCGCACGGCGGCGGCCGGGGGTTGGCTGTTGATGATGTCAAGATAGCAGCGCTCGCAGGGGAGGTGGAGCCGGGGCGGTGACAGGCGGCGGCAGGGTTCGAGGGCCAGGGGTTCATGGGGCAGCTTGGGAGTGGAGGGGTCGTAAGGGAAAAATGGGAGGGCGAGGGCAACTCACTGTGGATTTGCTCTGTCGACGTCCTTTTTTTTTGTTCAGTGTTGCGCGAGTAGGCGGCTGGACTGGTGGCCTACGCATTGTGTGCTACCCTCCTTGAGCGCCAGATGGGACAGGCTGCGCTACACCGGTGTGACGGGCAGCTGCATGCCAACACAACCCCATCACCACCTGGACGCGTTCAAGCCACATGAACAGGTTCCAGCTTGGCCTTTCCCGCGTCTCTCAACTAGGGGTTTTTGCTGCTAGAACACCACAACATGGTGCATAGACGCCATGGCACAGGCTTCAGGGGTACCATACCATATCCTGCACCTTGCGCGCACAAACACCAGCCACGACAACAGGCAGTTCACAGTTGACCGGGCAGCTGCACGCTGCCGTCAGTTCGTGGCAACTGCCTCACGCGTGGCCTCTGCACGCATACAATGGCGCTGAACCTCCATGCTGACACCTCGCTATATGCACAGCACTGCGCAACCCGGCCAGCACTCTAATCACGCACGCCGAAGAGCGACCACCAATAGCTAGAGCCTGGCAGCGCGACATGTTGCGTCGTGGAAGCACGCTGTTGCTTGATTACGCGTGGGGCAGGATCGCCTGCACTTGCACCGCGGGGCTGCACACCAGCGGGGCACTCGCAGCGGCCCAGCCCGCCACAGCACCTGCAGCGGCAGAAACACCACAAACAGACGGTTCCAGCGTCGATGGAGCCCTGTCGGTTCTGCGGAAGCGCCTCGCACAGGGTGCGTGACGGGATTGCGTGTCGGCAGCGGCCGCTGCATGTGCATGGCCTGTTGTGCGCACACACCATGTGCTTAATCTCCTTGCTTGCGGCGCCTTCAGGGCCTGACTTGGGTGACTTCATCACTGGCAAGGACCTGGAGGCAGCATACTCAGTCGAGGCGCCGTCCTGGAAGGTGAGCTGCCCCATATGTGCACCCCTGGGCAGCACAGGCTCTGCTGGGCTGCGACGCGCACCGGCGGTGCGCTGTTCACAGCCAGTAGCTGCTCGTGCTGGGGCAGCAACGCGTCATAAGCGTGATGCAGTCGCCTCACCAGCTCCATTGTGGCCGCCTGGCCAAGGAGGTGGCCACACATTGATTCGCGCGTCCGCCCCGCCCCCACAGGAGCGCAAGCGCAAGCCCGACTGGATGAAGCGGTCGGTGCCCGGTGGGGAGAAGTACACCCAGATCAAATCCAAGCTGCGGGAACTGAAGCTGCACACAGTCTGCGAGGAGGCGCGCTGCCCCAACGTCGGCGAGTGCTGGGGCGGCGGCGACGGGCACACCGCTACGGCGACCATCATGCTCATGGGGGACACGTGCACGCGCGGCTGCAGGTTCTGCGCCGTCAAGACGTCCAGGTGGGCAGATGCGCTCTGGATGACGCGCTGCCATCGGCCACTCGCGCTGGATGATGCGGGCATGGGCCGATGCTGCGCGCCGCTCCGGCGCGGCTCGGTGGTCGGGGGTGGCCCGGGCGGGCAGCGGAAGCCGCTGCGGGCCGGCCCTTGAGAGCGCGTGGCCCGGACGGCACGCGGCCGTGCGGCCAGAGCAGCGGCTCCACCTGCTCGCGGTTGCCAGCCTGTGTGCCTCCCATCATGCCTCGCAGGACTCCCCCGTCCCGTGCCTCTCCAGCTGCCTCTTGTGACCCCCCATTCCTTCCCGTCGGCCCCCCTGTACAC
>NW_014008009.1:0-3012 GCF_000611645.1 Monoraphidium neglectum | reverse complement strand
CCCCTGTACCCTGAACCGTCCCCCGGCCGACCCTGCGGCTCGCCCCGCCTCGCGCCGGGCCGCCAGCCCGTGGCGGCGGCGGCCGCCACCTCTCCCCCTCGCCCCGTCGCACGCGCCGCGCCCGCCCCGGCGGCACCGCTGTCGCAGGCCGTTCGCGGTGCCTTGTATCCACCCTTTTGTCGTTTTGCCCGCCTGCCTTTCAGGCGGCCCGCGGCTGGGCCGCGCCCCCCTGGGCGGCCCCCCCGCCTTGCTTGTCCCGCCCGCGCTGCCTGCGCCGCCTGCCGCCGCGGCGGCCCGTTGCATCCGCCCACAATGTGTGATCACGATTTTGCTGCCTGGTCCGTTTTTGGGCCCAGAGGAAAAAACGCCATGGAGCGAGTGCGCGGCTTGCATCACTCTATCTGCTGCGGGTACGCCCAGCGCGCTGCCGGGGCCAGGGCCCCCTGCGTCATCAGATCTTGGGGTTTTGGATTCCACGTTTTGCCGCGCTCGCGAGCGAACCACCCCGGCTCTTACGCCTGCCCGGCCCCACTGCGGCAACCACTGATCTCGTCCGCACACCCCGGACGCGCTCGGCCCTAACCCAAGGCGCTCAGGGTTTTTGGTTTTAGGGTTCAATTGTTGGGCTGTACAGCACCTTGCCCAAAGATGCCCCACCCCCTCCCCCTGCCGCCCGCGCCCCGCCAGCTGTCGGCCAGCCCCGCGTATCCAGGGGGCGCTGTCGGGGGCAGTGGCTGCGAGGGGCCGCGCCCGCCCGTTTCCCGCCACCTTTGCGGCGTGCTCTGCGCCGACGCGCAGGTTTTCCACCCGCGCGTTGCGATTTTGGCGTGCTAGGGTTCCGCATCGAGTCCTGTTGCATGCGACACACAGCCCAGAGTGTGGCCGAGGGAAAGAGCACACACTCTCTGTACATCTGTCACGCACACATCCGTTGCGCACGCGAACTGCACCGGAGTGAAAGGGCTGCCTGCCCCTTCCACTTGCGGAGACGAGGCAGGGGCCCTTTGCATGCATGCCTGCCTGCATATGCTATCGGAGGCGCCGAGGCTGCTGTGGCATTTCGCTTGTAACATGGTGACGTGGAAAATGGATTGTTGGGGTGGGGGCGTCCAACCCCAAGCAGACGGTTGCACGCGGGAGGGCGGGAGCCTGCAGCGACGGCCCTAAAGTGCGGGCGGGCCGGCCAGCCGCGGGGAGGCGGGCGTATGCGGTCGGAAAAATGTGCGGCGCCCTGCGATCGACTCGGATCGGAAACCCCAAGGGCAGCAAATGGCAGCAACACAATTATAACAATGGGACGGGCCAACATGGCAGCCCCCGAGCAGGGCAGTTGCAGAGGCAACCCTCCCCTGCGGCGCTGGCCTGCTCAGCCCCACCCCAGCGGGGGCCCACAAGTGCCGCAGGGCCCGTCGCTCTGGGTGCAGCCGGGCGGCGGGTGCGGGCAGAGGCTTCGACACTCCACTTTCAAGGCGGCGCGCGCGGGGGGCGGCGACTGCGGCCGTCCGATCGGCCGGCGCCGCCGCCCGCCGTTCTCTCGCGCCGCGCAGTCCCGAAAATTCGCCCCCATCACGGTGTGGCGCCCCCCTCGGGCCTGCCAAAACCCCAGCCCCAAAATCAGACGGGAAGTCGAACGGTCGCGCCGCTCACGCCTCCTCCTTGGCCGCCGCGGGCACCTTCTTGCCGCGGCTGCTGACCACCACCCGCCGCCGCCCCGGCTTCGCCGTCGCCGCCGCCGGCCCCGCCGCCGCGCCCTCCTCACCCTGCTGCTGCTGCTGCTGCTGCTGCTGCTGCTCGGCCTCTGCCCCAGCGCCCCCGCTCTTCGCTGCGGCGGCCGCCACGGCCGCTGCTGCCGCTGCGGCGGCGGGGCCCTCCCGAATCAGCCGGAGCCCCTCCTCTGCGGTCGCCCCCGCCTCGACCCGAACAGTGTCCCCCTCTGAGAATTCGCCCCGCAGCAGCGCCTGCGCGAGCCGCGTCTGCAGCTCCCGCTGCAGCGCGCGCTTCACGGGGCGCGCGCCATACACGGGGTCGAATCCCTGCGCGGGCGCCGTTGTTTGGGGTGGGGGAGTGTTTGGGGGGTAGGGGGCACGGGCGCGGTGTTGGTGGCAGGCAGGGGCAGGTGAGGTTGTTTGTGGTGGTGGTTTGGAAAGCGTGCGGTTTTCAAATCAGTGGGGGAGAGGGTGGGCCAATCTCAAGGCTGGCTAGGGGGACGAGGGTGTGGCCGCGGCCGGCAACTTCAAAAACCTGCGGTGGTCCCATTGAAGCGCCAACAACGAACAAGAGGCTGGGCCCCGATCGGCGCTGCGCCCCTCGCACTAGCACACGCGGACCGCGCCCCTCCCCACCCCACCCTGACACATTCAACCCAAAACAACAAAATCCTGGAAGACGCCAAGCACTTCAGAAGGGGTTGGGGGCGTTTCACAGTCCAAGTTTGCACAGTCCAGGTTTTCAAAGTCCAAGTTTCCCCGCCGGCCCACCTTGTCTGCGAGGGAGTCCAGGGCGCTGTCCCCCAGCACCAGCGACACACCCCCGACCCCCCTTGCCCCCATAATGTCGGACTCATAAACTTGCTCCGACGCCCCTTTTCGGGCTGTGAAATGAGTGCACAAAACGTGCATGGTTGACCTCTCACCCACCTTGTCAGCCAGGTAGTCCAGGGCGCTGTCCCCCAGCACGAGGGAGATGCGCTGCGCGGCCAGGCGGCCCGCGAGGGCGGCGGTCTTCAGGCCCACGATGTCCCTGATTTCGGGGTGGGTCAGCGGCTCAAACACGATGAACTCGTCAACCCTGGGGGGATGGGTGGTTGGGTGTTGTTTTGGGGGGGTGGGGGTGGAAAATCGGTTGCGTGCGTGTATGTGTGTGTGTGTGTGTGTGTGGGAGGGGGGGGGGAGGGGAGGTCCTGTTGTTTGGGGTGACGGCAGCTGAGAGGGGGGGTTCGTGTTGATGAACTCTGGCCTGAGGTGCCTGTGCACCGCCTCCATCACGCGCATCGCCTTTTCCCCCTCTGGGTTC
>NW_014008010.1:0-3016 GCF_000611645.1 Monoraphidium neglectum | reverse complement strand
CACACGCACGCCGCGCGCGCACACACGCACACGCACACGCACACGCGCGCACGCGCCAACGCACCTCCGCCTTGACCATCTTGTGGAGGCTCCTCAGGTCGCGTGTGTAGTGCATTGCCTGCGGCGGGTTCGAAGCAGCTTGCGGGGCTCGCTCGGCGTGCCCAGCGCGCACAGCATACATAGCGTCGGCTGGTGCCGAAGCGGACAGAGGGGGTGGCCGCAGGGCCAAAGGCGATGGGCGCACAGCCGCCCGCGTCACGCGCCGAAAACTCCTCCATTCCATGCACCCTGTTCTCAGGTCACTCCCCAACTTGATATCATCGGCGCTATGCCTGCAAGGGCCGAGGCAGCCTTGCCGGCCACGCAGCGCTGCCGGCATAGGCGGTTGCAGGGCATACATATGTCGCGGCGCCGCGTTTCTCGGGCCGACCTTCAGAGCGATGTCGGGGCCGCCGCCCTGCAAGTCCACTGCTCTGTACACAGTCGCCGACCCGCCGCCTGCGGTTTTGGGCAGCAGGCAGGGCAAGCGCCGCGCAGCACGGGCCGAAGCGTCTGGTGGGAATGTGCGTGCACGCGCCGTCTTTTGGTTGTGCAGACAAGCAGGGCCGGCGCGCGGGCGGCGGCTGCAGCTACAGAAGGCGCGTGCGGCGCTGGCGGCGGCGCTTGGACTGTGGAGGTTGGCGGCACGCATCACTTCCATTGAAGGGGAGCGGAGTGTGCCCACTACACATGGCATGTTTCCATTACGTACAGGCTTGCTCTTGAGATGTGGTGTATCAACCCACGGCTTGCCGAGTGCCAGTGCCCCCCTTCAGAGCTCACTGTTGATCTCGCGTATGATCCTGTAACGGCTCCCGCTGACATCACCAGGCCTGTACTTGGCCGTGGGGTCGGCGCCGGGCGGGCCCCCTGGCGCCGCGCCGCCTGGTTGCGAGTCCATGGCGCCCGAGATGCGGGAGAGGCGAGAGACGCGCTGCTTCTGCTGCTGCTGTTGCTGCGGCTGCGGCCACGCGCGCCACTGGACGGCGGGCTCCCGGTGGTGGGCGCTTGTCGCAGCTGGGCCTGCGTCCAGGTGGTGGGTACAGGCAGGCTCCACCGTCATAGCTTTGCCATGCTGGGAGGGGCGGACGCGGGCGGCCAGGAGGCCCCCAGTACAGCGGCGACGGCGTGGCTCCCACAAGGCAGGCGACCTGCGAAATCCCTGCACGCCCTCACAACTCACTGATGATCTCTCTAAACTCGAGAATCGCAGTCTGGAACTCTGGATTGCCGCGGCAAGCCGCTCGCGAAGCCGAGATTGACGAGCTTTGTCGCGCCGAGGTTGCAAACGCCTAGCCAAGGGCCTAGGTGCCGATTGCACGAAATCACAGTGCCTGGATCACTGAAGATACTAATTGCATGAGGCAATCAAAATGTGATGCACCCTGTGATGCGCAGCATCTGCAAGAGCACTGCGGCAGTGCTACGTGTGTGCGTGCTTCGCATGAATGCACCTGGTCTTGGAAGTAATACCTATAGCAGGTTGTGGTTCAATATTTTCAATGCAGCAAAGCTGATGGCCTGGCAATCGCCGGCAGCTTGAGAGAGGGCAGTGGGTTGCGTGGTTGCTTGAGTACAGGGCACCATGTATGCATCCGCTCTCTGTAGGAAGTTTGTTGTAGTGCAGTCCCTTGTGGCAGCTGGAATGCCTGACAATCAAGACATCAACAGGTATGGGCGGCTCTCATGCCCTGATTATGAGCACACGGCGCAGAATGTGCTTCGGTCAACAATGCCGCAAGGCAGGGTTTGGTTCGTAGGCACATCATCAGCTTTCCCTGCCGCAAGCTTCACCAGGCACGCGGAGAAGCCCCATCCATGAATTGACATTGTACATTGTCTCATGAATTCTCAGGACCGGAATATGACCTCGAAACCGGCCAGCCCGGCCCTGGCAAGCCCTGTCAGTGTGACAATCGGTGCGCAGTAACCAGGCATGGCGATGACTGCTGGCGACGGCGGGTGCCCACCAGCCAGCCAAGCACTCAGTAGAGCAATCAAGTACAGACCAAGGCTCTGATCTCGGAAGTGCTACACGCATCACAGCGCCATACAAGTGACAATGCCAGTACCCCAGTGTCAGGTACTGTAGATCAGGTGCAGGTGAGCTGTAAAATTTGTCGAGCACATCATCAATTGTTTCCAACCACTACCAACATAATTATACGCGGTCCATGTCGCTATTCGCCGCAAGCCAAGCACCCGCTACCAGGGGACACCGCTTCAGCCAACAATACAATAGCAGCGTGGCCCTGCGTGGCCGGCTGTAATGCTTTGATAGATTGTCACTTGTTACGAGTTGCTGCGCTACTGCGCTGCTGAAGAGCATCAGCGGCGCGCTTCAGCAGTGTGCTCGTCGCACAGCGCTGCTGCGAACTCGGTGCAGCTGCTCCAAGCAGGCGCCGCCACCGAGCCTCGGCCCTCCCGCCGCGCATGGAGGCTCGTTGAGCCACCCGCCGCGCTCGCGCCGGCGCCAGCAGCTGTTGCAAAAGCAGCACCCCCGCGGCGCGGGGCGCCCCGCCGCAGCGGCGCGCCATGGCCGCGCCGGCCCGCGTCTCCTGCTGTCGCCCAGGCGCGCGCCCCCTGGGCCGCCGCGCCCTGGGGCTCGTCCTTATCTTCGTCACCGCGTTGATCTGGGTGGCGGCATCATTCCTGTCGTCGATGCTCGTCAGCACGCGGCCGGGCGCAGCGGGCGCGCTGCACGCGCCGCCGTTTTTGCTGACGTACCTGGCGACGAGTGTTTTTGTGATCTTCCTACCTTTGGTGCACGGGAAGCGGCTGATAGCGAGGCTGATCGAGCAGAGGTGAGGGGTCGGAGTGTTTTCCTGTTCGTTGATACATACAAGCAAGCTCCTGCGTCAGGGGAATGCATATTTCCAGGGGAAAGGAGCCCTCGGTGTCAGCCGACTGCAAGTGGGAGCCGCTGTATATGCACACGGCGGCCGCCGGCGGCCGGGGTAACACGGCGGTCGAAGGG
>NW_014008011.1:2360-3889 GCF_000611645.1 Monoraphidium neglectum | reverse complement strand
GGGGAGGGGTGAATATGCGGAGGGAGGTGCTGAGGGATACTATGTTTGAGGGAGCAAGGGCAGCTGAAGCCGGCTTGCGGCACGGCGCGCAAACGATCGATCCGCGTCAAAGAGGGGGTTGATTGGGACTTGGAAGCATGTCGAGTCGCCCGAGAGCTGGCCCACGCAGAGCTGTGGCTACTCACACGAGCCTGGGCAGGGCTGCTCCAGGGTCGGTTGCGCCCAAGCATTCGCACAAAGCAGTGCGCGACCCTTGCTTCCGCGGCGTGCGAGTACGCACGCCGCAGGCCCACCGCACCGTGCGAGTAGCCCATCAGCCGCGGCACGCTGGGCACGATGTCGCTGGCGTTGGTGATTCGCCACGCGCGGTTGTGCAGCCTCTCGTCAAACACCTTGGCAAAGGCCTTGTTGCCGACGCGGGGGGCGCCAAAGGTGTACATGGACACCTCCAGGCTGCCCGCGCCGGTCTTGGGGCTGCGGAAGGCGAGGGGTCAGAGGGAGGGGGGGCAGGGAAGGGGAGGGTGTGAGGGGTGGTGGGTCGGGTCGTAAGCTGGTGCTGTGGGGCCCTGCTCCGGCCCCATGGAGTGGGGCCCTGCTCCGGCCCCCCCGCGCGTCTGTGCCTCCTGCCTCCACCCCGCACCACCCTTCTCCCCTCCCCAACACACACACACTCATACACATACACATACAAACGCACACTCACTCACTCACGCACACACACCCTCGGTCACACACTCGCTCCCACATCTGCCCCACCCCCGGCCCCTTGCCCCTGCTCACGGGCGCGCCGAGAGGTCGTAGGCACACAGCGTGGCGATGGCGCCCCCCAGGGAGTGGCCGGTGATGCGCACGCGCCAGGGCTTGGAGGGGGTGGCACTCTCTGTGATCTGGTCGACAAGCGTGAAGACCTTCACCTGTTGGTGGGAGCGGTTCGAATTTGTGACATGAGATCACGCGATCTGCATGAGAGAGTCGGGGATTTAGAGGCAGTACCAACACCAAGGGGGGCGTAGAGCAATGCAGAGTGAAGGGCGACACCACACAAGGCGGGGCAAAGCATGCATGCTCCGCGCTGGGACGGCTCAGGTGCATTGCGGCAGGTCCGCTGCACTCACCCAAGCCAGCAACAGTGCGGAAGGTCAGACGAACGACAGGAGGTAACTGCCCGTCAGCGTTTATAGACGCCACCCCATCCGGGCCTGCTTAGTCATGCAGCAGCTCCGCCCGCGCTCGCCCCCCCCGGTCGCCCTCACCCCCCTCGCCCTCACCCCTCCCAGCCCCTGCCCTCCAGCCCCATTCCCTCATATCTGAACGACCCCCTTCCCAAAAACCAAACGTCCACCCGGTGACCCCACCCCCCGCCCCACCTTTACTGAGTCGTATGCATTGAGGAAACCCGAGTGCACCATCGTCTCCTTGCCTGGGGGCGGCAAGGGTTAGGGGGAGTGGGGCCGGCGAGCGTTCGAGACAGGAGTCGAACGTGGGTCGCGGACCGGCCCGGGGCCTCGTAACCAGTTTGGCGCGGCGGG
>NW_014008011.1:1178-1935 GCF_000611645.1 Monoraphidium neglectum | reverse complement strand
CTGCCACACAACGCGGCGGACCGCGCCCGTGCCGGCGCCCCCGCCGAGCTGGCGGGCCGGGACCCATGGCGCGGCGCCGGTGCCTCGTGGGCCCCGACAAATGACAACGCCCGGCCGCCACATCAGCACTACCTTACGTGCAACCACCAAACGCCCTCCGTTCACGCCCGACGGGAGAAAAGGGGGTCCACAGGCGGGAGTCGAACCCGTCCCACGAGGCGCCGCTCACTCTTCTTGAAGCTCTTGAACATGGGGATGGCCATCTGCCTGAACCCCAGGTTCAGGTCCACTGCCCCGGTGCGCTCCACATCCAGTGTTTGTGGGATGAGGTTGATGTCTGACACAAAGTCCTTCCACTTGACCTGTCGAGGTTGGCGCGGGTTTTGATTAGCTCATGGAGTTTTGGAGATGGGAGATAGTGCCGATGTGGAGGTCGTGGTGGGTGGTGGCACCGGATGCGTCGGCTTGATTGGCGGGATGGGTGCTGTTTGCAGAGTGGTCGGGGGCGAGGGGGAGGATGGGGAGGAGGGCAGCAGTCGCTGCCGCGCCCCGGCGCTGCAGCAGAGCGCCCGCAGCCGCTCCGCGCGGGGGATCCGGCGCCGCCAGGCGCAGTGAGGGGAGGGGTTGAGTTTGGCAGATCAGGGAAAAACAAGGCTGCGAAATCGAGGCCCTCGCGCGGTGTTTGATGCGAGCATTTTGAGAGGGGCGGTGCGTGGCGTGGCAAAAGAGGTGGCACTCGGCATCAAGCAGTGCCGGT
>NW_014008011.1:0-733 GCF_000611645.1 Monoraphidium neglectum | reverse complement strand
GGGGGGGGGGGGGGGGGAAGAGGGCGCCGCGGGCAGCGGGGACGCGTCCTCGCTGACTGCGCGCCCACCGCGCGATCAGGGGGAGCGCATGCGCAGGCGCCCTCCCGCGCGCGGGCACCCCTCCCCTCACCGCACCTGCTCTGTGCCGCGGAAGGACACCACCACCTCGCGCTCCTGGGTGCTGCGCGACACCCACACCTGGCGGCGCCGCAGGGGGTTCGAGTGGTTTTCCAATAGGGTTTGAGTGGAGTTTGAGTGGGGGTTCGAGTGGGGTTTGAGTGGGGTTTGATTCAGGTGCCAGTGGGTGGTCAGGGGTCAGAAGGGCTGGGACACAACAGGGTTACACAGTCGTTAGGGCCAGGTAGGGCGCTTCGTCGCGAGCGCGGGGCCGGGCTTCGCAAAAAGTGCAGTTTTCAGCGGGAATCGAACCTGCGTGTCCGTCTCCAGGTTCTCGACAAACGCCACCGGCTCGAACACGTCCTGCAGCGCCTTGCCGGCGACGTGCGCCAGCGCCTTCCACGCGCCGGGGATCTGCTCTGGACTGAGTCCGAGCACTTCTGCCGCGCTGCGCTCGGCGCCCTCCGCGTCCTCCCCCTCGGGTTTGCCGGGCTCCGCCTGCTCGTCTTCCGGGGCGGGGAGCTTGGGGGCGGAGGAGGGGTCGGCGGCGGAAGGCAGGGAGGCGGGCTCGGCCGCCTTGGAGGAGCCGTCTGCCGGGGGTGGGGTGGTGTTGCGG
>NW_014008012.1:0-3018 GCF_000611645.1 Monoraphidium neglectum | reverse complement strand
GAGGGCAGGATCTTGTACACACACGCGCATGCACACATGCTTGCGAGAGAGGGAGAGAAAATAGAGAGACTGTGTGTGTGTGTGTGCGTGTGTGTGCGTGCGTGTGTGTGCGTGCGTGTGTGCACGCTTGTGTGCGCTCGTGTGCGTGTGCACATACGTGTTGACGGGTGCACGGCACTGTTTTGAGATTGTAGTTGCGCTTTCAAGCGTCACAACGTCGTCACTGTGATGTGGCGTGGCTGGGCACTCATTCGGACCGGCCTGCCAGGGGGAGGGAGGGGCTGCCAAGCCATGTGGGTCGGCCACCCTCTCCCCTGGCGGGGTGCCCTTATTCCCAGCTGTGCACTTTGGGCTGACCAAAGCTTTGGCTTTTCTGAGCCAGCATCACAGCGTAGCGGGTGCTGGGCACAGAGCAGTGCAGCCACTCCCCCAATTCTTGCCTGCTTCCCCCCATCTGACAGCCCAATCCCCCAACGCCACCATTCCCTACCCCACCATCAGGCCTCGCTGCCTACTTCTACACCCGGGACCTGCGGCGGGCCTGGACCCTGGCAGAGAGGCTGGAGTACGGGATGGTGCGGCGCCCCGCCCTTAACTGCCGAGTTGGTTGTTTCCTCATAGGGTGTCTCGCAGCGCGCCGGCATTGCGTTGCCAGCGGTCAGGATCCCTGCCGGATGCAAACGCTTGCACCTGTTTTGCTTAAGCCGCCTGTCTGTTGCCCTCGGTGTCTTTCCTGAGCCTCGCGCTGAGTCTCGCTCCTCACTGGCTTCGCCACGCACGAGCAGCAGCCCGCCACTGCCTGCCCTTGCTTGACGCCTTGTCGCAACCGTCTCACCCCCTTTCCCCCCCAGATCGGCGTGAACGAGGCGAGCATTACGGCTGAGGTGGCGCCGTTTGGCGGCATCAAGCAGAGTGGCCTGGGCCGGGAGCAGGGCACGTGAGCGGTGGAAGGGGGGGGGCATGCACATGGGCGGCTCCGGGGTTGGATGACTGGGTGCGGAAACGCATGAAACTTGACAAGCACGTGGGCTGGGTGCACACCTGCTGCGGCAGCGGTTGATCTTGGGGGCGATGGCGGCGGGCGCAATAGAGTCGCTCTGGGGCCGGGCTGGACCGTCAGCTGCGGACCCATGTTCATAGCAGGGCACCGCATCGTTTTGACGGCACAGGCCGCACGCAGCCACGTTGCCTCACATACACCAGTCTATCTTGGGTGACGGGGGCCGCGTCAGACGCGCTGGTGCAGGCAAACCTGGGGTGTCGCGTGGCAGATACCCCATGTTTCTCTGCCCCCACCAGTCCTTCCTCCGCCTTCCAACAAAAACCCACCCCTCCCCTCTCACCCCTTTCACCCAACCTCGTGCGGACCCTCACCCGCAACCCTCATCCCCAGCCCTCAACCACCTGCCCGCCCCACCCCACCTCACCCCTCTACAACCCACCCTGCGCCACGCCCCGACCCCGCAGCATCGGCATGGAGGAGTTCCTGGAGGTCAAGTACGTCTGCATGGGGCTGGGCTATGCATCAGAGTCAGAAGACGAGTGAACAGCCACCCATGGCCACCCTGAGGGGCCGCCCGCTGCCGGCGGCCACGCCTTGGCCTGCTGACTGGTTCGTGTTCGACTCTCTATTTCCTTCTCTTTGCTCTGTTGGTGCACCTGCACAAAACCAAACTTGTGAATTGTAGCGCCCATGTTGCAAGTTCGTCGGTTTCAAGTATTGCTGGTTGGATCAGGAAGAGGGGCGTCACTTAGTCACTCCAGCGCACTCCGGAGGGACGCACGAGGGTGCCCTGTGCAGCTCGCCTGACGTGCATGTCGATCGGATTTTGTCCAGCAATTCACCATTTCTCCTGTAATACCACGGCTTCCCCACGCCTCGCTCCCGCGGGATTGTCATATTGGCATTGGACTCCACCTCCCTCCCATTCTCGGTGCATCGCCTTGTATACAGCTCTCAGAGCGTTTGCGATGCCTCTCTGCATCGGTCAGCGCTGCGTGCAGGCCGCGGCCTCCACCAGCAGCAGAGTGGGTGCGCCGGTGCCCACGCTGAGAAGCAACCGGGCAGCCCGCAGCGTGCGAGTCGGCCTGACTGGGGGAGCTGCGGGAGAGAAGGCCCTATTTGGCGAGGACTTTGGCGCGCGCGACCCCTACGCCGCGGAGATTGAGAGCAACTTCGGCGAGAAGGTCCTAGGCAACTACAACACCGATCACATCATCAAGTGAGCGCAATTAGTACCACATAAGCCAGGCAGGGGGTACCCTGGCTGCAGCGCAAGGAGCCGCCTAAGAGTCCAGCACCGCAGCAACGCGTTACTGCACTTGCGCATCGCCGCCGCCTGCTCGCCCCAACCCCATTGACCCTCGGCTGGCCAGCAACGGCAACCTCGAATCATTGAGGCTTGTGTGCTGCCCTGCGGTCCTGCCCAAATATGACGCGCTGCGTGCATGAAGGCATGCGCAGTGCTGAAGTCATGCCCCACGCTCTGCCCTGCAACCGACTCTGCCCTGCTCTCCTTGCACCCACACCTGGCGCACTCAAAAGGCCCCCAGAGGCCATCGGCAAGGTCCTGGGCCTCGCTGCCCGCAGCCTCCCGGCGGCTTCCGAGCTCGTGGTCCTGGACGCCTCGACCCGCGAGCGGCTGCGGCAGCAGGTACCCGGCTGGCGCGTCGTCGCGGCCGGCGCGGACGCCGCCGCCGCCATCCAGCAGGACTGGACGGTCAAGGACGCTGACTCAGCGCAGCGGCTGGTCGACAGCATCGGGGAGATCTCGCGGTCGCTGGGCCACGCGCCCGCGTCGCTCGAGGCCGTCGGCGGCACCACCGTCGTCGCGCGGCTGGCCACAGAGGCGCTGGGTGAGTTGCCTCGCAGTCAGGGGTTCGGAGATAGGAAAAGCAGCGGCCTGCCAGCGCCCACACCCCGCCGCCAGCAGGTGTTACCATGCGTGTGCGCCCAGGCATGTGCGTGTGTAGCCTGCAACGGATTGCCGCGAGGGCAGCGGCGGCACTGCCGACCAC
>NW_014008013.1:2520-3212 GCF_000611645.1 Monoraphidium neglectum | reverse complement strand
GTGTTGGGGGGTGCGCGGGCACACACACACACACTCACAGCCACACACATACACACACACACTTCCACATAAACACACACGCTTACACTCTCACTCGCGCGCCTGCGCACACACTCTCTCTCAACCCCTTGCCCCCCCCACACACGCACATGCACACACGCACGCATACGCGCACGCACACGCACACGCACACACACTCATTCTCACATACACAAACGCACCCTCCCCCCTCACCGTATCATATTGATGGGTGTCCCGTCATTCTTGACATACGCAAACTGAATCTCCCCGGCCGCCTCCGCCCGCTGCAGGTGCTCCTCCCGCTGCGTGTACGCGCCGCTGCTGCGCGCATAGCTGGTCGAGGGCGCCGGCGGCGGGGGGGCCGGCTGGACCACGGACAGTGTCAGGTGGGGGCGCGGGGGGTCCGGCTGCTGCTGCTGCTGCTGCTGCTGCTGCTGCTGCTGCTGGTTGGTTGGATGCTGCTGCTGCAGTTCTTGCTGGACGGCTGGATGCTGCGCCTGCTGCTGGTGATGGTGCTGCTGCTGTTGCTGCTGGAAGGCTGGGAGCTGCTGCTGCTGCTGGTAGATGGCTGGGTGCTGCTGCTGCTGGAACGCGGGATGCGGTTGTTGCTGTGAATCTGAATGGCGCTGCTGTTGCTGAATCTGCTGCTGCATCGCAAGGCGCCATGCGGC
>NW_014008013.1:0-2330 GCF_000611645.1 Monoraphidium neglectum | reverse complement strand
GGGGGGGGGGGGGGGGGGGGCGCGACGCCGAGCAGAGTGCGGTGTGTCAGGTGGATTCAAGCAGCCGCATGGGACAGGCAGGTGATAGCCGCAGGCTGGGTTTAAGGGTGAGTGACCGCTTCTTGCTGTCCCAAATAAATGGTGCTTCTGAAAACTGTGATCCCCAGTCACAGCTGGCATGCTAGTGCATGGGGGAGGGGGCCCGAGGACAACGCAAACGGATGTCAGCGTCGCGTCGACACAGCGGTGTTTTCTGCACCCCGACCAGTGCATTCTATTGAATTCAGTCTACCTGGGCGTAGCTTGGCTCCGCCGCTGTCGCCTCTGCCGCCACTGTCGCTGTTGTTGCCCCGGCCTGCAGCGTCGCAACAGCAGCAGCAGGAGCAGCATCTGTGTTTGCGGCACTGCTGCCGCTGACAGTGGTGCCGTCCAGCCGCCTCCGCTTTGAATCCGGTACATCAAGTTGTTGCTGTGTCGCTTCCTCCATGATGTTGGGGCCCTCTGCTTGTCTAACTCGAGACAGACGCGCGGCAGCGGTGCTAAGCGCAGTTGCACATAACAAGTCTTGCGGCCACCAGATGCATTAGTATCAATGGTTAGTATTTTAGGGGATTGTTAAGCCAACTTGGGCAACAGCAGCATGTCTAGATCAAGATCCTGGCGGGACGGGGTGACTTGCTGCAATCGTTGTTGCTTGCTGTCGCAAAATATGGCTTGGCAGAGCCTGTCTCGGACGCGAGAGCCAAATCAGACGTCTGTGTGCTGTGCACTAGCCTGTACCGCACTGGGAGTCCTGAGCGCAGTACATGAGTACAGCGGTGCAGCTGCACGGCTGGCGACTCCGCCAGGATGCATGCACCAATTCACTTGTTCGTATCAGGCATTTACAAACTCTGTCGCAACCAGGGACATGATACCTTGTTGTGATTGCGGACCATAGCAAAGGTACCTAGGCTGCATCTACATTGCAGACGTGCGCCAATGACAAGCGCTTTCAGTGCGATGTCGCTCAGCACTCGGGCCCCCACTCCCTTTTGGGTAGCCTGGGTGGCTGGGGCTCGCAAGAACATCGCTTTGCTGTAGATAAAATCGCGGTCACAAACGGCACGGCAGCGCAAGGCGCGCAGTCCGCGTGCCGCACCCAAGCGTGCTGCGATCCATACGCCAGGCGCCTTTCAAGCTATAGCGCAGAAACCACCAGCTTGAGCCCGATCTTGGTGTCACCAAGGGGTTGAGTTGGAGTTGTTGAAAGGTGATCCTTGCTCCTGCTTCCTGCCGGCAGCGAAAATCGGAGCCGCTGTCTCAGCATTGAATGGGTGACACAGGGTCACCCCCCGAGTATCACCCTGCACCGCCTGAACCAACGCGCGAAACTGATCGGAGGAGGAATTTTGCTGTCCGAATATAACGTTGCGCGCTCCATACGCTGTTCCAAGACTCACCAGCGAGTTGGGACAAGAGCGTGTCGCAAAAGCTCTTGGCCGCTCAAAATGGGGAATCCGGAGCAGGAACGCCGTGATTTATCGCCGCACGGGCCGCCCCTCGATGCCGAAGAGCGCTTTGCGGCGCTGTGCAACAGCGGCGGCGGCACAGACTCCCGACTGATCGTCCGTTTCTGGCGCGCGGTCGTGTGCCCAATCCTCAGGCTGCTGCTGCGCATCGCAAGTGAGCCAAGATTTACTTCTGCGGCCGCCGAACTGCGGTGCCGCCCTCGCCGCCCGCGCGCCCGCGGGGCGCACCCCCCAATTCCAACTGACGGCCCTCGCGCCGCCCCCACATGCGCCTGCACCCTGCACCCCCTCTCAGTGCAGACCGGGGTGTCGACGGCTCAGTCCATGGTGGGCCCCTGACTCAGTCCTGACGCCCTGAAACTTCCTGTCCCCCGCCACGGCTCGCTCCCTCTATGTTAACTACCACACCATGCCACACCTGGTCGGGGCAGCCACACGCATGCTTTGCCCCCCGCCGGCCCATGGGCTCGCCGCCGGCCCTCCCCATTGCCGCAGCCCCCCCTGACAGCACCCCTGCTTGCAATCTCTTGCCGCGGCGCCTCCATCACCAACCCCCGCCCCAAAGGGCCCGCCTTGCGCTGACGTCACATTTCGGCCCCACCCCTAGCACCCTCGCCCGTCCATTGATGGCCTGCCTTGCACCCCCTCCATGCACCCCCTCCGTCAATCCCAGCCCCCGACCCCAAGCCCCCGTTGCTGCCGCACACCCAACCAAAATCCACCGCGAATCATTTCCCCCTTCCCACCTCTGCCGCCTGATCATCTCAACTCTCGCATTGAATACACCGGCCCCCACTCGCGACCCACGCAAACCCACCC
>NW_014008014.1:0-3024 GCF_000611645.1 Monoraphidium neglectum | reverse complement strand
GGCTGGTAGCCGTTGCCGCCTCCTCTGCCGCTGCTGCCGCCGCTGCCGGAAGTCGAGCAGGCCATTCTTGACTCGAGCACCCGCACCCTGTCCTGCACGCCTCCCTGCCAGCCCTGTAGATCACTCCGCCAGGTGGACACCTGATGGGGCGTTGGGGTAATCGCGGGCCCCGTTCATGCCCCCCAGGGGGAGGGCGCTCGTCACTGTGGGGGTCCCCCCAGCTAAGGGAGCGCGGCGGCTGTGAGGGGGCGGGCTACCGCCGCCGCCGGCGCAGGTGAGCGGCAGAGGCCCGACTGAGCAGCTGCGCGCGCTGCTGGCGGTGTAGAGTCCCCATCGCACCGCCATAGACTGGGCCGCGGCCCGTCCAGGGGTCTCCACCCTGGGCCGCAGTGCGGAGGGAGCAGCTGGGGCGCCCTGCCGCGGCTCATGCGGGCAAGCTGACGCATGCGGACGCATGCGAGCACACGACACTCACGTTGTCGGTGTTGAGGCCCAGACTCATGACTTTGAGGGCTAGCGCCTCTTGGATGATCTCGAGGCCTTTCGAGTACAGCCGGTGCGCACGTTCCGCCTCGCCGGCCACGTCAGCGGCATGCGCGCGCTCTACGGCCTCCTGCGGGGCGCCCATGTTCGCGCGCGCGCCGCGGGTGGCGTTGTCACGACGCGGCGAATGGCACGAGCGACCGGCAGCGGCGCGCTGTCAGGCCTCGCATGTGGTGTGCCGGGGCGCGGCGTTGTTGAGCGGCTGTCGCAACGCGGCAGCGAGCAGGTGGAGCGCCGCTCCCTGGCCAGCAGCAATGTTGATTGTGCGTGGCTTATGCCTGATATCAGGCAACACAATTGCGGCGTTTCTGCTGCTCGTCGCACCTTGGCAAGCTCATGGTAGCCACGCAGCTTTTGGATGTTTTGGGTGCCTTCGTCTTCGGACGCGCTGCGCCGCCAAAGGCGATCCATCAGCCGCGCCGCCGCCGCTACTCCCGTGGTGAAGAGCGCAAGAAAGACAAACCCAGGTACTCTTGCCACCGCTGCCAGGAGCGCCTGTGCCAGTACCTTCGCTTTATTCAACAGCCTTGCTGCATGAACTCTTAGCGTGTCCAGAACTCGGTGCCAATGGCGAATCCGTTGCCTCCTACGCGGTGCCATAGAGAAACCAAATTACGAAGGCGTGGCACTGGACAACAATTCAGGTGTGCGGGACTGCCTAGTGCCGATCTACCGTATCAGAAGCTGCCGTCCTGCTGCTGTGCACTTCTATTCGCAATCGCCCTCGGCGACGTGAACCGGGCATGCGCCACATGGCACGCTTACGACAGGGGCAGCAACGCCATTCGGCGAGGCGGCGCGCGATGAGTTCAGGTTGAGCAGGCCTGAAGGCCGATGGCCGCATCCTCGGAAGGCCGGCTTGCCCGCAGTCAATCGAGGTGATGCCTCGTATTCTCACTGGATTGTCTTTGCAATGTTTACTGAGCCCAGCAGGACTTCCCGCGCAGAAGCTGAGCAGCACCAAAACTTTCAGCATTGACTTTGCCAACTGTGTATTGACTGCCGCCCTGGAGCCCTGATAGGCTCCCTGATGCCTGCCAAACGCTGTTCAATGCCCGCACCAGAAAGTCTGGGCAATTGAACCCCACTCAACGTTTCCATTTGTGGTGGTGCATGCAGGGTCACACGAGAGCAGCAGGAGTGTTGCCTGCTACATGCAGGTAATTGGCAAGTGTTGCAGTCATGTTGATCGGCTGGACTGTACAACATCCTGTGTGCGCACCATGATGTTGCATCCATGTCCTGCTGAATGTCCTCCACTCTCCCACCATCTCATCATCAGTCTACAGTACTCAAGTACCGGTACAGTAGAGTGTCACCTGCCCACCATCCTGCTTGCTGAAATGGCACTACCTGGTGGCACGCGGCTTGAGTATGCCTCATAATCATGTTATATCATTCCTCAAATCTCCAAAGGGGCCAGCGGCTCCGCTCTGACCTCAACGACACCCGCGTCCCACGCTCGTCATTTGGGCGTGCGGTAGCGGCGATCGCACAATAAGAATCAAGAAAGTTTTTCACAATAATCTGATCGGTGTTACACAAGCAGGATGCGCAGTTGCGCCGGGAGGAGGGACATCTGTGGAGCAGCACTCTTCGCGGCGGTTGCTATACTATGTACAGGTGCGGAAACATTACCCTTACATAACATCCGTGCGTCCGTGGGAGTGCTCTGGCTGCACGCTCCTGCAGCCGCTTGCGGCTGCAGCAGCGCACTGCCACTAGCACCCTGCTGAACCTTGACATTGACCGCCAGTAGCGTGCGCGATATGTGGCCAATCATGACAGCACAACAATGTATATGTGTACTTTGGAAGTGCTGAGCACGTCTGCATAACGGCATGCTGCCAGCGCATCCGAGCAGACTGCCATTGGGGACCAGTCCATGGCGCCAGCACACACCTGCGTTGCAGTGAGCCTGGCAGGCCGTCGTGCCCCACCCCGACGGACACGCGCGCACACGAAGAAACCACACAAGCAAACCTGCAGGTTCATTCATAACATAGTGTATGCTTCCGCGGAACGCCCTCGCCGAACCACAAACGCGCCCCTCGCCTCTCCCAGGCCCTTGTGCGGCTGCGGCCGCTGATTGCAAGCTGACGCTCTCGTTCCAGCCGGCGGGCGCCAAAAACGTCCCGTACGGCTGGACAGCCGCCGGCCAGGCAGCGCTGAGCATCCCGAACAAGCTGACGTGGCAGCTGGCAAGGGTGAAGCTTGCTGCCGACCCCGTGCCAGTGCTAAACGTGGCCCCTGTGCACCCGTTTGTGGGCGCGCCGAACAGCTGCGTCGTAGACTGCCTCCCGTCGTCTGCCAAGGAGCGGCGGCTGCTGCTCTCTGCCTCAGAGGCGCTGGCCGGCGCGGTCGGGCCCGCGCTGCGTGAGCCGCTCGGCGCTCGGCGGCGGCTGGCGGCGGGAGCCGAGGACGGGGCGGCAGCAGCGCCGGGGGACGCGGCGGCGGCGCCCGCGGCGGGCGAGGCGGCCG
>NW_014008015.1:2183-3494 GCF_000611645.1 Monoraphidium neglectum | reverse complement strand
CGTCCAAAGGGGTTGAATCGAGGGGCTGGGGCGGGGTGGGGGAGAGGGGGGGGAGGGGGGAGGCGACAGCTGTGAGGTTCCCATTAATTTGAGGGGGCTGGTGGCGGGTTGGTTGTGACTGCATGCCTGGCATACACACGCATGCACACGCGCACGCGCGTGCCCGCGCGTTCCACACCCTGAGAAGAACGTGGCGATGAGGCGCTTGCGCTGGGTGTCCCAGAGCCGGGTGAACGCCAGGCCGGCGCCCAGCACCACGCCGGCGACGACGCCTAGCACGACCTGCACAATTGTGTGTGTGTGTGTGTGTGTGTGTTTGTGTGTGTGTGTGTGTGTGTTTGTGTGTGTGTGTGTGTGTGTGTGTGTGTGTGTGCGCGCGCGTGTGCGTGCGTGCTTGCGTGTGCGCGTGCGTGTGCGTGCGTGTGTACTTTGTGAGTGTGGCGGTGAGGTAACCCTGGGCACCGCCGCGCATGCAGCAAACGATAACTCTAAAATACATATTTTGATAATTGAGATTCCCGTGCGGATCCCATGATCGACTTGTCGCGGCGTTTCGCCCCTTGTTGGGCCCCAGATTCTCCCGTGGTGGGGAAGTCGTGGGGTGGGGGTTGGGCGCACCTGGACGGGGCCCCTGGCGATGTCCCAACCGATATTCGACTGCCCTGGGGTTTAGGTGGGTTTTGGATGAGGCGGAAGAAGTCGTGCGATTCGACCCAGCAGGGACTTGAAAGCCGCCACTTGACTGTAGACGCGGGCCGCAGGCGTGCGGACGACCCTGAAACCAGCGGCTCGGCGAAAAGCGTCAAGGCCCCAGGCCCGCCGGCGCAGCCGGCGGTGCCTGACGCAGCATTGGCGCACCGGCTCGGCTGCGGGCGCAGCGGTGATTTTTGGTTGATTTTCTCACCAGTGATTGCGAGGCACGAGAAGATTGAGAACCACGTGATTGCCACAATGTCGTCGAAGGACGCGGCCACAATGGCCGACTGCGGGATGCCTGGTGGGCCAGAGGGGGCGGCGGCTTGTGTTTGAATGCATAGGACTGCAGGTTTATGGTGGTTGGTCGAGGCTATCAGGCAGTTATATATCGCTGCTCAGTACCGTGGGTGCGGGAGCCGGCGCAAAGGTGGAGCCGACGGCGAGCACAATGTTGTGAGCAACATCATGTTTGGTGGTTTCTGGGTGTCGCGTCAAACAGGATAAGACAGGCAGGGCGGCCGCGGCTCACCCTCGTGCGTGCCCATGCGTTTCTGTTGGAACCCGAACAGCAGCGGCACCAGCAGCGCCGGGCCAACGGCCTGGATGGGGCGGGGC
>NW_014008015.1:0-1712 GCF_000611645.1 Monoraphidium neglectum | reverse complement strand
GGGGGATGGGGGGCAGGTCGCGTCAGCTGGACGGCAGCCACATGCGCCGAAAACGCACGCATGTTGTGGGTGCACGGGCCGAGCCTGCGCCCCTGCTCAACGTGCCAGCCAAAATGACGCCACCCTTGCACCAATGAGGTGGGGCAACTAGGGTCGGCTCCCTCGTGACTAGGGTCCTTTCCCCGTGCGCCCAACGCCGCTTCGGCTCCCCTGCCCTCCTGCCCTTGCGATCCCGCTGCCGTCGCTCCCGTCAACCACGCAGGCTCGCGGCCTCGCCTGCAGCATGCTGCCCAGCGTGAAAGCCAGCAGCACGGGCATCCCAAACACCGCGACAGCCACGCCCGCGTCGAAGCACATCTGCACTCCAGGTGGGGGGCGCGGCAAGGACGGCATTGGCAAAGAAGGGCGTGGCGTCAGGTGGGCGAGAGGGGCCCAGCCTGGTCGAAACGGTCTGCACCAAACAGCCAGTGGCTTTGAGAAACGAAGTCTGTGGTGACTCGTCCCACTGGACGCACTCGACCTCCCCCCAAGGGGCGAAGACGGCGTGGCGCGCGTGGCAAGCCGCCAAAGGGCGGAGGCCACGGGGCCGCCCTTGTTTCCGCACCTCTACCAGGCCCGGTATGAGTGCCAGCTTGGTGGCCGCGACTTTGTACTGCTTCATGGCCTAATTGGTGTGATTGTCCATGTAGGGATAGGCAGGATCGGGAGTTTCGCGGAACTTAAAACTCCAGTGACTGGTCATTGCATCGGCGCGAGCATACAAGGGTGCCATTACATGCACCCTCCCCCTGCGTCACCCGCCTCCCCAGAAAACGGCCTGCTTTGCGGCGACAATGCCTGCGCTCGCCCCTCAGCCTGCGCTCGCCCCCGCCGTGCACAACGCGGCGCCGCCTGCCGCGACGGCAGACGGCGCCCCGCAGAGCTGCAAGGCCCTGCCTCGGAAAACGCGACAACCCAATCGAGGTCGCCGCTATCGCCCCACCTGCCACTCCAAGACGAGGCCGCATCTCAGGTAAATCGTGGCCAGCCCCGCCGCCCGCATTTGGGAGCCCCAGATCGAGGGGAACGCGGCGATGGGGCTGTCGGGGACGTTTTCCAGGAGAAGCCCGCCCAACAGCATGCCCACGACGCGCGGCAGACGCAGCTGCGCGGATGCGTGGGAATAGCACCGCGGGCGCGCGTGAAAACGGTATGTCGGCGTGAATTGTTTTCGAAAGAGCGTTTGGATCCGTTTCAGCCAGCCCGGTCGGGCTTGGTTGGGCCTTGGATTGAGGAGTTGAAAAACAACTCAATGCCACGGAGGAAATCATGGCGTGGCCGGGCTCACCCATGCGGCAATGTCGGCGCAGCCGATTGCGACGACCCAGATCACCAGCACCGCAAACGGCGCGTTATTGGGCAGGAAGACGCCCCCCAGGCCAAACAGGAGGTTGCCGTATATGATGGCCGCAATGATTGCGAAGGTCAGGGTAACGCTGACGGCTGGGGTGATACGCGGGGAGGGGGGCGTCGGGTGAGGTGGGGGGGTGTGCGGGGGTGCGCGCTGAGTGGGCGACCACCGGGGCGGGCGGCGGGCGGGTGTGCTTTGAGGTGGCGCGGTTCTGGGTGCAGGCGCAGGGGGCAAGGAAGAGGAGGCCGGTTTATTTGGGCAGGAATGCACTCTGAGCTGGAGTCGGAGGGCGGCGGTTGGCCCCCCCACCTCTCCCCCAGCG
>NW_014008016.1:0-3024 GCF_000611645.1 Monoraphidium neglectum | reverse complement strand
GCTCCAGCCCGAGTTACCCCCGGCCCTGCCTTCCTCAATCAATGCGGGCGTTGCTTACAGCCGGCCTGGGCAGTCTTTCACCATGTACCATTGTGCTGCGCCGTGTGACACCGCCCTGCTGTGCCTGGAGGCACCGCTCGTTGGTAGCGACAACCGGCGCCTAATGTCAACGGCGACAACGCTGGTAGTAGACGCACTTTAATTGCTAGCTGCTCGCTATAAACGTATGATACTGCCTGTGCACATGTCATGCTGTATGAGACTGGTGTGAATGAAGTGCCAGCAAGTGCATGCTGCCTTGTTACAACATGTTAAATGGGTGCATGTTTGGGATGGTGGTAGTGTTGCAAGGAGCCATCACTGTCAAGTGGACTCCAAACAGACAGATGCTCCGCCTCAAAGGTCATACAAGACCTAAAGTGAGGCTCACCTGCCCTCATGCTAGAACGCACGCACCGCTTGCCGTAAACAAATCAATCCCCCTTGTGTGTTGGCCTCTAAGTTGTGGGGTTGAACATCAAGACCAAGCACGTACAAGAGCACCCGCATCACCAACAAGCGCTCCGGGGTAATCACCTCCTCGCGAGGCCGTTCCATCAGTCCACTGTACCATCTCTTACATCTCCTCTTTGATGGGACTCTGTTGTGTGTGTGTGTGTGTGTGTGTGTGTGTGTGTGTGTGTGTGTGTGTGTGTGTGTGTGTGTGCACGCGCGCGCGCACGTGCGTGTGCGTGCGCGTGCGCGTGGGCATGTGTTTATCGGGCGGAGTGCATGTGTGTGGGTGTATGTGGTTGGGTTGGTGGGTGTGAAGGTGCAAATAATACACGGTTTGGATGCCAAAGGTTGGAGGCCGGCATTTGTAAGTGTATGTTCTTGTTGTTTGCTGTCCAGCATCCAGCACACATGCACGCAACACAGGGGCTGACACGTACAACATTGTTGCATGCGTGACCTTTGCCAACCACCCACGTCATTGGAGGCATCCCCAGACTTGAAGAATGCGATCAGTTTGTCCCAGTCCTCGTCGTTGAAGTTCTTGCCCGTCTTGAACAGCAACTCGACCAGATCAGCCGGCATCTCGCCCTTCGTGCAGCAGTGCTTGTTGTGGAACTCCTGCGGGAGACAGCACCGACAGTGAGGTGATGCAAGGCTTGTGTATGTTGTTGTGTGGTTTTCTGTGCAAGGGACAGGGAGTTCCAAAATGTACCAAGCTATCGCGTTGCACACCCAGAAAACCCCCATGCGAATGAGGGTCGGTACCGTGCATGCGTAGTACCACAACGCACCAACCGTGCATGCTCACCATTATCAGGTACCTTATGGCGGCCGCCTCCGACTTGCGGTTGATCAGGCCCTTGGCCAGCAGGTACGCGCCCACCACGCGGACCGTGGGCTGCAGCTGTGGCTGGTTGAGGTTGATGTTGTAGCCCGAGGGGTGAGGTGCGGGGTACTCCACCATCTTTGGGCCAATCTTGGACTCTGTGGTGCCCGGTAACAAGGACGAAGGTAGCGTGCAACGGTGGGGGAGTAAACCATGGCATCCACACCAGCCCCCCAAGCCAGCGCACAAAGGAAACCTCCACCAGCCGAGCTCTTCTCCCAAGCAACACCGCGGGATCGTGTAACAATCCTAATCCTAATCCTGATCCACCGCCTCGACTACACCAACAATACAAATAAATTCCCCCAAACCAACTCACTCAGCACCCTCTTGGCCTTCGCCTCGTTCCGCTTCCTCTCCTCTGCCAGCTTCCGCTCCTTGGCTTTCTGCTTCTCCTCCTCGTGCAGTAGCCTGATGGCCTCAGCCCTGCCCTCCTTGGCTGCCCGCCTCATGCCGGCCTTGGTCATATTTGGGGCCTTGGGCAGGTCAGCTGTCTTGGAAGACAGGGGAGGTATCAACATGTTACATGACGTTATTCATCGTATCGTGTCGTAATAGAGCAATTGTATGCGGCCAAACATATGTGGACGGGGCATGCATGCCCACTCAAACAACTATCACCCCTCTAAAAGCTCTCATGGAGTAGCTTGATGCTGCTGCGTCTTGATGCACTATGCATCGTGCTGCATTTCAACACGATCACTCAAGCTCACGATTTTGTCCTTGCGTCTTGCGCTCCCTGGCGATTTGTGCTTGCTCGATGCTCGGTGGTGCGTCTTGCTGCGAACGAGATCGCAAGGGTGCCACAAACGTAAGGTGCTTATGGCACCAATACCAAGAATGAGCACATTTCAAGCATTGCACTCACCCGTGCAGCGCTTCAAAGTCGCTCCGCAAATGGTGGATTGATTCTGGCGTTGGATTGAGCTGCAAGCTGCTCTTGTTGTCTCTGAAAGTCTGAAGGACACTGTCTCACTCGGTAAGTCACCTCTGCGTACCTTGCTGCATCATGGTGCAGCCAGCTGTGTCATATTTTGGCTGGGTTTAGCGGGGTGCAGCATGTTGGCGCAGGCAATAGCAGCTTGAAGCATATTAGCGCAGGCAGCACCAAAGTGCGTCAGGATAAAGCAGGCTCAAGAAGGTCGCAGTAGGGTGTAGCAACATGTAGCAGGGTGCTACACGGTATAGCAGGGTAAACAAGGGGGGAGCAGGGTGTAACATGGTGCAGCAGGGTTTAGCATGCTGTAGCACAGTGTAGCATGGTGTAGCATGGTGTAGAGTGCTGATGTGGTTTAGGGTTGACACCGGGGTTTCAGGGTTCAGGGTTGAACCCACACCGGGGTTTCAGGGTTTAGGGTTGAACCCTTGTACGACGGGACGGCGGTTATTTGCGGTTGCAGACATCCCCCCTCGTCCCCTAAACCCTAAACCCTGAGCGCCTGGCACGTTTCAACTTTGGCACCTGCCATCTCAGCAAGGTCCGCCACAACCACTGCTCGCACTCAACCTTCTTCTACCAGTCAAGCGTTGCTGGCAGCACCGTCGAGGGAGCCAACAAACCGTTGACGGTTGGGAGCTGAACGGTCACCTGTGCTGACGTGGCTGGCTGGTGCCCAACTGGGGACACACCGGGGTTTCAGGGT
>NW_014008017.1:0-3025 GCF_000611645.1 Monoraphidium neglectum | reverse complement strand
CGGGGCCGCTGCGGCGGTGGCGGCGGCGGCGGCAGTGCTGATGTTTTGATCAGGCAGGGTGTGCGGCCCCCGACTGCGCGAGTCAGCGTACATGCTGTTGAGTGTGTTGCCCCCCGTTGCCACAGGATTGGACCAGTTGCAGCGCGCTTGGCTGAGCAGCACACGAGCTGTTGGCCGCGCGCACCCACCAACTCAGCGCTGCGGGGTTGCTCCTGCGCCCCCCGGCTGGGCGGGGTGTGGCCGCACATGGCCTCATGCGCGCGGGCGTGCGCCTACACAGCAACAATTCGTGTGCTCCGCCCTCCCGCTTTGTGTTGTGGCGCATTGACGCGTTGACAAGTTGGTTCCCAGCAGTTGTGTTTGGGCCGCCGCGCGTACATAACCCCCCGAATAGATTTCATGCTGATGTTGATGTGGCACAATAGCAGGGCACGGGGCGGCACACGCGTGCGTAGCCTCGGCTGCGCGCACCGTCACCCCGCCCCACTTCCTGCAACCGGCTGATCTCTTGCAGCTGCAGCAGCTGGCTAGCCTGATCGGCCCTTTTGCCGCCGGCCAGAGCGCCTGCACCCTGCGACGCCCCCGCAGCATCTATCCCCCCGGTTTACCATTCATATTTGTCAACACCGTGCGTGCCACCGAAACCGCCGATCTCGAGCACATATGGCGGCCGCAGAAAATGACGACAGGCGGGTCGTGGGCCCTGGCCGCTGCCGCACTCTTGACGCGCGCTTCGTATCTTCAGCACGCGCAACACAAGCAAGCTAGCTGCTGTGCGTGCACGCGCACGCGGCGCGGGCGCCATGCACCTGCGGCGGCGAGGGCACTGCTCGCAGCCGCCTTTGAATTTGTTGGGTGATTGGCGCCCGACTCTTTCTGCCTTGGAACCTTGCAAATCCTGCATGCAGCTGCTTCACCTCCCTTTGTCGCCCTGGTTGGGTGCTGCCTTCAGCCCAGCACTCACGCGTGTTCGGGCAGCTCATGGCTGCCGTGGCCTCAGTTTAATGCCGTGTGTTTTTCCGTCACAGATGACAGATTCAAAACCAGATCCTAGAATGTAATCATCAAGTGGGACTTGGCTTGAGTCAGGATGTGTGTGGGTCACAGCACGCTGGAAGGGTCGGCTTGAAAACAGAGGATGTCATAGCAACTGACGAGCTTGGGGGTTTTGGGGTGGGCCACAATGCATGCCCCAACACTTTTGAAATCCCCTCGGGGGGAAGCCAGTGGACCTCGGTTGATTCTGCCTGCCTCTGCCAATGAATAACATGCCATGAAAAGAATGCACTGCAGACCCGCGTGTCCCATCACGCCACTCATGGTCGTGCTTACCATTGTCACAGATCTGTGCAGGATTTGTCAACATGCAAGCACTCAATAAACTAGGTTGCCGTGCCCGCTTGCGTGTTCGATCCAGCAAACCCCCACTCATTTGACACCCACTTGGATTGGGGTGGTGCTGGCAGCAGTCTATTTGGGGCACACATATGATTGTCACCATGACGCAACGTTAGAAGCTTGTGTGCACTGCAGGCAGCTGATCACCCCATTTTCATAACAAGCACAAGACCTGTTCAGTCAGCGGAATCAGGCGGTGACGGATGGTGGGGCAACAAGTTTCATGGTACGACTGTCCCCTGTGGTTGAGCGGGATGGGTACAGCCTGCGGTGCTGCTGGGCGGCAGTAGTTCGCACCTGCTTCTTTGACTCAACGGCCGCAAATGGAGGAGGCTGCACTGCTGTCGATTTGGGTTACTTTCCAATAAGGGTCAATTTGTGTACACACATGTTTGGGCTGTTTGGCGTCAATTTAGGGAAGCGGGACGGAGTCCGAGGCGTAAGCGGGCGGGCTTTTGCAGACCGAGGTATCTTGCAACATTACAGGCGCAGGAGACGCCGGCAGGCGCGCGGGCGACCTGCTACCAGCCCCGTGACGGGGCGCCGCTCGGCCGTCTCCCGCCGGCGAGGCGTCGATTTGTTGGCGGCCCCGTCACTTCCCTGGTGGCTGCGGGCACGACGCCACCTCAGCGCAGCACAGGAACGAAGCTCTGCACATGGTGGCGCGTCGACCACACACTGGTTGTGTGCTTAGTCAGCTAGTTACAAAGCAAAAATCCCGAGCGGAGCGGCGGCCTTCAAGCAAGGCGTATGATAGATTACACGGGCAGCGCTCAATCGGCTAGGCCATGTTGGGTCTGCAATTCGCAGCGCCCCATTGGCGGTTGTCACTCGCCCTCAAAAAGAAAAGCCCGCCCTGTTACAATCGGTGCTCGGCCAGGGGGTGGGGCAAAATGAAGCATCAAGAACTGGTCATCGAGCCAGCAGCAGGATGAAAGATGACGCAGACTAGAGCGGATGCAGGTGCGGTTCGCAAGTGGTGCAATGCCACGAGAAAACTTCGCAAACAAAATAAAGCGTTTGATGCACCGCGGGCCCTCGACGGCGGGTGCTCTCGAGCCGTGCGCTCAACTGCGGGGCGGGCAATGACAGGCGGCAGGCTGTGGGCCGCGGCAGCCGCCGCAAGACGCCACGACCCCACTGCGCCCCGTGCCCGCCGGCAGTCAAAACCCGTGCGAGCCGGGCTGCGACCCGCCACCCTTCGCCGGCGGGCGCCGCGCGACGCGCCCAAAAATCCAAGCACCTCCCCGCAAAGCGTGCAGAGCGTGGAAAGAATCTGCGGAAAACATTCAAAAAGCGCTAGCTGCCGCCAGGGGCGGGCAGCTCTTCGTCCAGGTCAGACACTACGGTGCCAACGTCCTCGCCCATGGCGGCGCGCAGGATGTTGCCCGGCTGCAGGGCGTTGAAGACGATCACGGGCACGTTGTTCTCCTGGGGGGGGTGCGTGAGTGTGTGTGGGTGTGTGGTTGTATGTATGTTGTGTGTTTTTGTGTGTTTTTGTGAGTCCGTGCGTGGGTGTGCTTTTGAGTGAGGTTGTGAGTTGGGCAGCTGAAGCCAAGCCCACCTTGCATCCCCCACAATCATCCCACCCCACCCCACGCCCCGCTGCCCTTGCTCAATCCCAATC
>NW_014008018.1:0-3026 GCF_000611645.1 Monoraphidium neglectum | reverse complement strand
CGCCTAATCTCCCCAAACGTCACCCTGTAGGGAGGTGTTGGTCATGGTGATGCGCAAGCACCAGCGCTACTTCCCCGTCTTCTCCCCCTCCGGCGCCCTCCTTCCCGCCTTTGTGACCGTCGCCAACGGCCCCATCGACGCCGCGGCCGTCGCGGCGGGCAACGAGGCGGTGCTGCGGGCGCGGTTCGAGGACGCTTCCTTCTTCTACAAGGAGGACCTGCGGCAGCCCCTGGAGGAGTTCAGGTGAGACGGAGGTTCGATCCCGCATGGTTTCACACATGTTTCTGACCTTGTGTGGTCTTCACATGATTTCAGACGTAATTTTTTACAACTTACTCAATTTGTTTGCAATCACAACACGTTGTGCTTTTATTTGATTTGCACAGGGAGTAGCCTTGCAGCGAATGTTTTGGGCTTGATGGTATCTGGGAGGGCAGGGCCGGGCGGGTAGCACCACTCGGGGGTGTGCGGCCCCAGGACATCCAACAAAAGGGTGCAGGGGCTGTCACACGGCCGGCACTG
This sequence comes from Monoraphidium neglectum, assembly GCF_000611645.1. NCBI lineage: Eukaryota > Viridiplantae > Chlorophyta > Chlorophyceae > Sphaeropleales > Selenastraceae > Monoraphidium > Monoraphidium neglectum. The sequence continues at coordinate 2,504 of NW_014008018.1, read as the reverse complement.
GCAACCGTGGCCGCTACAGAGGGCATTTGATTTGCACCCCCCCCCCCGTCCGCCATGGTTGCGAGAGCAGGGGCAGGCAAACAGACTCTGCATTGTGGCCGTCCCCCAAAATCTTGCCCTCCAGACATGCACTGTTACACGGCGCCTCGTGCGGCGTCCCCAACGATGCAGCCCCCCCCCCACTGCGTCCTGCCCGCACCAGAACCCTGGGTACACACATGCACAGGTGAACACGCCAGCACACACAGTTGCACCCTGGCAAACCCCCGCTGCCGCACGCCACGTCATCAACACCCCCACAGGCCCAAGCTCAAGGGCACCCTCTTCCAGAAAGACCTGGGCACCCTGCTGGACAAGTCTGACCGCGTCGTGTCCATCACCGCCCCCCTGGCCGACGCCATGGGCCTCGGCGCCGCTAAGGGCGTAGCTGTGGAGGCGGCGCGGCTGGCCAAGGCTGACCTGGCGACGTCAACGGTCATGGAGATGACGGCGCTGGCGGGCACCATGGGCAGGTGGGCTGGGTGGCTGGGGCGCTGGTTGGGGGTGCAGCTGCGTGGGTGAGGGAGGCAGCCTGGGCAGGGTGCCGGCTGGAGTGGACGCAGGGCGAGGCTGGCGGGCCTGCCCGCAGGGCGCGCGCCCGTCGCTCAGCCGCAGCCGCGGAGCGACTCTCTGTCCGCTAGCGGGGCCGGTGGGCCGCGCCACTTCTTGCCCTCTGCTTGCTTTCGGCCCCGCCCCCTAAAACCGCCCAGCCACAACCGCCCTGCAATGTCCCCTCCTCATTCCCCCGCCTGCGGTCCCACAGGCACTACGCTTTGAAGCAGGGGCTGCAGCCGGAGGTGGCGGAGGCCATCTTTGAGGCGGCCCTGCCGCGCCAGGCGGGCGACAAGCTGCCGGCCAGGTTGGTTGAGTGCGGGTGCAGGGCCGGTTGGGTTCAGTCGCCCTCTGGGCCAAGGGCGTGCCCTGCGCCAATCAGTCGTGCCGCGTGCGTGTTCGCTGTGAGTCCGGCGTCGACCTTGGCTTGTTGCTGGCCTTAACTCTGCTGCAGCGGCGGGGGCTGGGCCCCCCCTTGCAGCCCTGTCTGCTGGATGCCCGCGCGAGATGTCTTGACTGCCGATTGGGTGTCTCATCAAAACCTGCTCCCCTAGCCTCGCCCCCCTCATCTCCTAGGCCGCCCCGTCCTCCACCTCTATCCCTGCACAACCCTGACGCACATCCTCTCGACGCACCCCTCATTTCCCTCAAATCTGGGTCTGCTGCGGCCGCGGCCGCCCTCTGCCCCCCACACCAACTCTTGATTTTTCCTACCCCTGCCCCACCCGAATGTCAACTCATCCTCTGCCGCAGCCCCGCGGGCATTGTGGTGGCGGTGGCGGATCGCCTTGACTCATTGGTCGGGCTGGTGGCGGCGGTGGGGGCGCCCTCGGCCACGGCAGACCCCTACGGCCTGCGCCGCGCCGCCTACGGCATGCTGCAGGTGCGGGCCTGCGGCAGCGGGCCCAGCCGCCATGCGCCGCCCGTGCGCCGGTTGCGCTCGTGCGTCCAGCCACGCAGCGCGGCCAGCAAAGGCTCCGCCACGCCAGCAACATCAGGGCCGCTGTACGCGTACACCTCCGACAGCTGGGGTCTGATCCCTCCCTGCCAAACCAACAACTAACAAACCCTTCACATGGGCTCCTTCTGCAGGCTCTGGTGTCGAACAACGTGCAGCTGAGCCTCTCCTCGGCGGTTTCGCTGGCAGCTGCCGCGCAGCCCGTGAAGGTGGACGCCAAGGCGCAGGCGGCGGTGCTGGACTTTGTGGGGCGGCGCCTGGAGCAGCTGCTGGTGGACGCTGGGGTTCCCGCTGAGGCCGGTGAGTCATCATGATTTGTCACCGCACGCGTGCGTGTGTCTTTGTGAGGTTCAGTGTATGTGCGCATGATTGAGGGCGCACATCTGCTGTCTGTGTGTGTGTGTGTGTGTGTGTGTGTGTGTGTGTGTGTGTGTGTGCGCGCGCGTTCGTGTACGCGTGCGTGCGCGTGCGGGCGCGCGCGGGCGTGCGCGTGTGTGTCCAGGCTTTCGTCCTGGTGGCGCTGCGGTGCTCGCTGATTATAACCCCTCCAACAATGCACATCTACGAGATCTGACCGGCCCTCGGGACGCTGCTGACAAAGGATCGCGAGTATGAGAGCACACATAGACTCTGAGCAGCCCGTGCTTGCGACTGTATGCGTGTGTGTGTGTGTGTGTGTGTGTGTGTGTGTGTGTGTGTGTGTGTGTGTGTGTGCACGCGTGCGTGCGTGCGTGCGCGTGCAGATGCGCGCTTGTGCATGTGGACACGCACCGTGTCCCACATATATTGAGTGCGCACTGTGCTCCTAAGATGTCTATCTTATACCCGGCCTCATGCCTTCAAGCCGGCGGCAGCGCCGCTCATGCCGACGCAACTCCAGTCACCCTTGACTACCCCCATGCCGCCCACCTCGCAGCACGCCTTTGTGCACCCCTCCTTCCCCGTCCCCAACCCC
>NW_014008019.1:0-3026 GCF_000611645.1 Monoraphidium neglectum | reverse complement strand
GGGGTGGGGAGGGATCCGTCCCTGCAGGACCGGCCAGCGACCGGCAGCAAGCTGCGCCTGTGGTGCCGCGCTGTGGGGCGCGCACGCGAGGGCTTCGCTGTGGGGCTCCCGACGCTCGCCATGCGCTTGGATGCTGGTGTGGAGGCACTGCGTTGGCGGCGCTGCCCATCAATGGCCGGCAGCCCATAGGCAGCGCCCTCCCTCCGCCGCACCCGCTCCGATCGACAATCCCTCCAGCCGCCCTCACCCCTGCCCAGACACACATCCCCACCAAACCTTCACCAACACAGGATGCACAACCACCTACCTGCAAACACAAATCACCCACCACACACAGTTTCTCACACCCAGCACACACACACACACACACACAAACACATGCACAAAGCCTGGGCATCCCCTCACCTCGAGCACGGTCCCCTCCATCAGCCGGCACTCGTGCCGCTTGTGCTCCGGCAGCCGGTACACCGCCACCGTCACCGCGTTGCCGGTGACATCATCGCCCAGCGAGTAGGGGGCGCGCACCACGGGCGGCTTCGGGTCGCCGGCGGCCAGCAGCAGGCGGCCGTTGATGCAGCGGGAGGCCTCGGGGTCGAGGGGCTCCCCGGGCTGGGGGCAGCAGGGATTGGTTTTGGTAGGGTGCGGGGCGGGTGTGCAGGTGGTTATGAGACGTAGATGCACATGTGTGTGTGTGTGTGTGTGTGTTCGTGTGAGTGTATGAAAATGTGAGCGTGCAATTGATTCAGTACTTCGAGGGGTGGAAGGGACTCAGTGAGCTGCCATCTATGAAAGGGGAAAATCCAACAGCAGCGGGAGGTGTGATATGCAGGCGGTAGGGTATGGAGCCTCCGAATGCAGGACTTGGCCTCGCTCTTGAGTGCAGCGAGCGCACCATGAGCTGCCGGGGAGGTGAATGCCCCTGAACCCAGACCCCAACACCCGAAACCCTAGATCCAGACACACGCGCACGCACCTGCGCCGCGCGCTCCTCATCCCCCAGCCCCCCCAACTCCTGCGCCAGCCTGGCGATCACGGCCCCCAGGGGGTGGGCGCCCCCGTGGACGTACAGCAGATCAGTCCGCTTGGAGTTCCTGGGCAGGCGGCGGAGGTGGCGGAGGGCGGGGGCAGCAGGGTGAACATGAAAACCGCGATGAGTTGTCGGAGGCGGATGCCGGCCACCTGGCGCCGCCAAGACCGCATGCGTGTATTGATGAGCCTCGCCGGGGCCGACCCCGTCCCCTGGACCCTCGGCGCGGCGGCGCGGTGCATGCGCCGGACCCCATTCGACGCAGGGCGGAGCAGACGGCGGCGGCAAGGGGAGGGGGGCGCGGCCGGCACCTGTACTTTTCCTCGGGGCTGAGCTTCTCCTCCAGGGGGGCCACGGCCTCGAGGAGGCGCTCCTCGTCGATGAAGGGCAGCAGGCAGACCCCCTTTGGGGATTTGGGGCGAGGGTGTGATGCGTTTGGGGAGTGTTGCATGCGTAAGTAAGGAAACCTTGTGCCAGTGTGTATGTACATGTGTGTGTATGTGTGTATATGTGTGTGCAGGGGAGAAACGGGTCGCAGCACAGCACTCTGCATCAAGCCGCACGTGCTTGTGATTATTGTGCAAAACCGCCCTGCATGTCGGCTCTGCCACCCCTTCAGCCCCATCCCCCCGCCTAGTCCCCCATCGCCTCCTGACCTGCACACCCAGGCCCAACCTGCCTCGCCCTGCCGGTCCCCCGTCGTATGAGTCACGCTGGATGCTGCCACTCCAAACGCTGGCCCTTGAACCCTGATCCGAAACCCTGAATCCCTCCAGGCTCCCGCCTCACCTGCCAGGCGAACCTCTTGCCGTTCATATCCACAGCAAAGTCTGTCGGGTAAAAGTCCAGGATGGGGGACTCGGGGTCTGAAAACAGCCACCTGGGGGTTTCACAAGGGGGCAGCAGAAGCAGGCGGAGGTTTGGTGTCGGGGGAGGTTAGGGATGTGAGGCCCCGCGTGGGCGTGTGGGTTTTGTAGGAGGGTGCGTGCGTGTGTGTCAGGGGCTGTGAAAGAAATAATGGACGGAGAGCCGGAGCCTCATGGCCCCGCGAGGGTCGCACGACCACTCCTCGGGCGGTATCACCGCACTCGCGCTCAACACCCCGCTTGCACAGTCCCCCTCGCTGGAGCAGCGCGCAGCACCACAGCGCACCGCAGCGCGCGTCTGGCGGCGCGGCAGCCGACCGGACGCCACAGGCTGATTCAAGCGCACGCAACTACATGCGCGCACACACACACACACACACACACACACACATCCTCACACGCACACGCGCGCGCAAACCCCGCCTGCCCTTGAATGCTCCCGCACACTCAATTGCATTCCCCCTCTCCACCCCCTCGCGCGCGCTCGCGGGCGCGCTCGCCTGTACGGCTCCGGCAGGCAGTGGGAGCTGCGGGCGGGCAGGACCCCCATGAGCTGGTTGAATGGCTTGAAGGGCGTCCCCTGGTGCAGCACAATCTCCATGCCGGCCAGGCCCACTAAGTCGCTGGCAAAGGGGGCGTAGTGGTAGGGGTAGTACCTGGGGGAAGGCGGTTGAGCGGCGGTTGGGCGGCGGTTGGGCGGCGGTCGAGTGGCGCTTGAGCCCCGAGTCTGCGCGTCGGATGGCGGTTACCGCAGCAGCAGCCGCGCCAGGTCGTGCGCCGAGCTAGGCGGGGGGGCGGAGCGGCGGGGTCGCGCGCCCGCCCCCACGTGCAGGGGTCGATGCGCTCAGTGCAATCCACAACACCGAGCTCATGGCATTTTTTGCTGAAGCTAGTGCCTCCCCGCTCGCTCCCCTTCACTTTTACATTCAGTAGCACCACACCACATGCCACCCCGGTGTCGTCATTAGCGGGTGCTCCTCCGCACCGTCACACCACACCCGTACATTGGTAAACCCACCAGTTCCATGACGCCACCCCGTCGTAGTAGTACTTCATGACCCACACCAGCCCCTCAATGTAGTGCTTGACAATAGAGGCGATCACCTGCATACAACAGGGGTGCGGGGGTTGGG
>NW_014008020.1:1057-3424 GCF_000611645.1 Monoraphidium neglectum | reverse complement strand
CCCCGACGCCGCCCACGCACGCCAGGTGTGCCGCAACGCGCCGTCGGGGCAGGCCTTCAGCGAGTACATGCAGCTCGAGTTCCTCCGGGAGATAGGGTTCTGCCACATGCGCATCGGCGACGGCGTCAACAGCAGGCTGCAGATGTCTGGGCTGCTGGCGAAGCTGTGCCGCGTGTCGGGCCAGAGCGCGCGGCCCGCGGCGGCGGGGCAGCAGCAGGGCCAAGGGCAGCAGCAGCAGCAGCAGCAGCAAGCGGCGGCGCATTGATGCAAGGGGCACTGGAGGTAGTTGCCGGCAAGGGGCCGAGTCCAGGCCCGCTATGTCCAAGCCTGGACTACTTTTTTTTGTACATTCTCATCAATGAGCGGGGGCTTGCCTTGGTCGCGTGCTGGGGCTAAGGCGAGAAATCTCGCAGGCACCTTGTACTGCAGGCATCATTACACGTGAATGTCGTAGTGAGGCCAGGTGTAGCAAACACAAACAAGCCGACGAACACTGTTGCACAGAGAGTGCCGCGTGAAGTTACTGCGGCGCGTGGCGCTTGGCGTTGCGGCTGCACCACAGCTGAGCTCTCGACCTGTTGCCAAGACAAAAGGGGCAGCCGTGGTCAACACTCTCCCGGCACAGAGCAAGCTTCATGGGAGTCCCTGGGCCCTGGCATTGCCTCCGACTGACTGCCGCAGTTGACCAGGCCGGCAAAACGCGCCCGCCTGCCGCGTGTGGCGAGCCAATGCGGGTGGTGGCGCAACTAGCAGGTGACATCTCGTGCCATGCAGGCATGTCTAGCCTGTCTGTATCAGCCGACCTCGCTGCGGACCACGGCCAGCTCCCTCGCCCCAGCACAGGGGCGTCACCGTCCCCGCGTTCCATGCTGGATGGAAGGGGACCATGGGCCCTGGTGCTTTGCCTCAGGGTGGCAAAGGTTTGTATATCGGTGTTTTCGCCCTCCGCATTCGCGATCACCCGACAACCGATGTGCAGGAAGGAGTCACTTCATCACTCGACTGCACAAAGTCCGTAAGCCAACAGCACGTGACCAGCCCAGACACTATGCGTTTCTCACTTGTTGAATTGTAAACAGAATCTTGACGTTGGCTGGGGCACGAAAGCGTGGCGCAGTCTGTGCGGGCACCCTCGGCGCTCATGGGAAGTGTTGACCATATCACATATTGAAATAGACCAAAAACAAGAAGCTGGTGAGTGCAGAGCAAGGGAGAACCTGCGGGTATAATGGGACCCACCACGGGCCGCGGGCGTGCTCTGCTCGTGATGCAGCATCGGTCTGAACACATACACCTTTAACAGCGTTCATATCAGCTACAACTCTGCCTTTCTTGCACAGCCCACGCCAAGCGGCGCGGGGGGCGCAGGCGCATTGGCAGCAGAGCACCAGCCCGCAGCGTTCGACGCAGGAAACCCAACTGCGAGAGCACGGCCGCGATGGCTCTCGACATACTGATAGCGGGCAAATACCGCCTTGGCCGAAAGCTGGGTGGCGGGTCGTTTGGAGGTGAGAGCGCAGCGGCGTGGACCAGGAGGGCATGAAACCGCACACGCGGCGCCAACCGGCGACCGCGCGGCCCCTGCGGCCGTTGCTGCCGCCACGCGGCGAGCGGCCTGAAAGCTGCACCCCATGCCGCACCCGTTGTTTACCGCCCTTGCTGCACGCACACGTGCGCCGCGCGCGTTGCGCCGCGGCCCGCCCCCATTGCACGTCCATCCACCAACGCGCATACCCCTGCGGCCCCCAGAGATCTTCCTAGGCACCAACCTGCAGACTGGGGAGGAGGTCGGCATTAAGCTGGTGCGCTGGCTGTTGTCACAGCGCACGCCAGCCCCGTCTGCCCGCTTCGGGATGCGGGGGCGCCCCCGGCGGGCGGCGGCTCTGAGCGGCAGGCACGATTCAGGGGCCCGAGAGTCGCGCTCGCGCGGCTGCGGCGGCGGCGGCGGCTGCGGCGGCAAGTAAAAGGGCGGCGGGTGCGGTGCTTTGCAGGATGGGCTGCCGCCGCCTGCTGCGGTGCCTTCAGCATGCCGCTCGAGGCCTCTAGCTGCCTGTGTTGGCGTGGTCGCTGCTGATTCGTGGCAATCGCTGCGTGCGTTTGACAGGAGTCAATCAAGGCGCGCCACCCCCAGCTGCTGTACGAGTCGAAGCTGTACAAGATCCTGCAGGGAGGGGGTGAGCATCGGATGGCAATGGCTGTGTGTGCGTGTGTGTGCATGCGCGTTTTTGATTGTGTGTGGTGTGTGTGTGTATGTATGTATGTATGTATGTATGTATGTATGTATGTATGTATGTATGTATGTATGTATGTATGTATGTATGTGTGTGTGTGCGTGCGTGCGTGCGTGCGTGCGTGTGTGTGTGTGTG
>NW_014008020.1:0-659 GCF_000611645.1 Monoraphidium neglectum | reverse complement strand
GTGTGTGTGTGTGTGTGTGTGTGTGTGTGTTATGTGCGCACAACCTGCACGTGCCTGTGAGACGTCGCCAGCTGCTTCGTAGCAGCTCGTTCGAAACCGACTCGCGTGCGATCTCCTGCAGTCAGCCCCGCTTTCCTCCCTTCGAATCCCCCCGCCCCCCGGCACCTCGCCCACCTCCTCCTGGCCCCCAGCCGGCGTCCCCAACCTGCGGTGGTATGGCATAGAGGGGGAGTACAACGTGATGGTGATAGACCTGCTGGGGCCCAGCCTGGAGGACCTCTTCAACTTCTGCAGCAGGAAGTTCACAGTGAAGACCGTGCTCATGCTGGCGGACCAGATGGTGCGCCCGATTGGCCGGCGGCGGCGGTGGCCAGCCGTGGCTGAGTGCGGATTAGATGCGTTTCTTGGTTGGTGGCGGCGGCAGCCGCGGCAGTTGTGCTCTCGTTGCTGGTTTATGTGTCGGCACTCGGTGTTCAGTTGCAGCGCTCTGGCTTCAGAGCAACGCCGAGCATCCGTATCTGCCCGGGAGTGCGGGCTTGGCTGGTGCTGCCATTCATCGTAGCCCTCTGTGTTTAAGGTGGTGCCTCGACTCGAGTCGGCCGATCTGAGGGCCCACGCTCCAAACCCCCATACCACCGCCTTTTCTCTGCCCCTAAAAC
>NW_014008021.1:0-3026 GCF_000611645.1 Monoraphidium neglectum | reverse complement strand
GGGTGACGCGGCGGCCCGCGCCACCCCGACCCCGGGGGACGTCTCGGCGATCGCCGCGGCCGCCGCGCGCGCCGGCGGCGCGCCGGGCGCCGCGTGGCTCGCGCGCTGCGGCGAGGTCGCGGGTGTAGTCATGCCGGGCATGACTGATGGCGAGCTGGCCGCCTTGGGGGCGGCGCTGCACCAGATGCGGTACCGCCCCGCGCCCGCCTGGGCGGCCGCGGCGCAGGCCGCCGTCGAGGCGCGGCGCGCGCGCGGCGGCGGGCAGCAGCTCGAGGCGGCTGCGGCGTGGTTCGCCGCGCTCAAGGTCGCCGCGTGACGAGGGGAGGGGCCGGCTTCGCGGCGGGATCGGGGACGCCGGCCAGCAAGGGCCGCCTGCAGAACTGCCTCCTGTCGTGCCCGCGCCAAGGGTTTTGAGCCGGCGCCGCGGAGCCGTTTCTGCGATCGCATCTTTCTCAAGTGACGGCCTGTGTGTATGTGGTGGCTGGAAGGCAACCCCTCTTCGTCCTCATGTTTTTCAGGATGTCATGAACTCATCTGTCTGCATTTAAGCCTGTGTGGCCCCATTTTTGCTGCCGTCGCCGGCCGCCCCAACGCGGCGTTTATCCCCTACTCGTGAATCGCGATCTGGCCGCCCAGTAGCTGGGAATCGCATGGGTGCTGTCGCGTGACCGCCCAGCTTCTCTGCATCGGTCTGGCACTGTAAGATCGCTGGATCTGGTCTGTCATTACATGGCGGGGCATTGGGCGGGCACGTGCAAGTGTCTGTCTTTCATGCACGCTGTGTGCGAGCATGGCAGGGCGGCCAGGAGCCCGGCGGGGCCCCAAGTTGGGGTTGACAGACATCATCCGCTGTCGTCATGCAAGCCCAGGCTGCACTGCGCTCGCAGGCAAACCGCGCCGCCCCTCCTGCGGCCGCAGCAAGCCCGCCAACCGGGAGTCACGCAGTGACAGCACGACCCAGCCAGACCACACTGGGCGGCCCGACTGAGCCACGGGTGCTTGCAAAATGCAGCATCGAGCTGTTCAAAATGTGGAAGCGAGTTGTGCTTGCCCTCTTTTTTGGGTTTGTAGCCTACAGATCCTGCTGTTTCCTAGGGTAAGTGACGCCCCCCTGGGCCCACGCAAAGCCCTGTGATGCATGCATAAGCTGCCTCCCAAGCCCCCAGCCACCGGAAATAACCAATGAGCGAGCCGACGTGCACAAAGAAGTAAGTATTGATATGAAACGCCCGCGCGGCGCCTTGGGGACGACGAGGGTCGCGCCAGCTGCGCTTTGGCGCGACGATGGCGCGAGCCCCGCCACCAAAATGGCGCCGCCGCTGGGCCGGGGCCAATGGGCTCCGGTCTAGGGCCTACACGAGGCCCCTAATGCAGCTCGCGGCCGTGGCAAAGCCGGGCTGGCACTTGGGGGCGTTCGTGTTGGGGTAGGGGGCGCGGGGGGCGCCCACGATGTCCCAGGCCTGCGCCAGCGAGGATGCCTGCGTGATCAAGCGTTTGGGTGGTGGTGGTGAGGGGCAAATGGTAGGGGGAGTGAGGCAGCCTGTGATCGGGGCCACGTGAACAAATGTAGGTAGAGTTTGGGGTGCGCGTGGCTCTAGGCATGTGAACACAATTTAGCGCTGGCGGGTGCCCGCAGACCGGCCAGTGCTGCAAACTGCGACCCACAGCACCCTCCATGCCCGTGCTGAAGCGACCTCTGCCTCTCAAGCGTCCGCACCCCAGCTCCTGCTGCCAGCCGCGGATGTTCCCTGCCCTCCAACACCCCCTAAACCCTGGCAACCCTGCATGACCCACTGACCTCGGGGGAGCTGGCGCCGAACAGGTCCTTCGCAGCCTGGACTGTCGCAGTCCGCAGCTCGTGGTAGTCCGCCACCTGGTATCAATGGAGAAAAGACATCATTGTTCAATTGATTGACGGGCAGTGGGGTTTGAACTGGTGTGACTTCCTTTTTTTTAGTTTAAGGCGAGAGAGGTTTGGTTTGGCGGTGTGGAGACGGCAATTGCGCGTTTGGACTGGGTGTTTGGCGTGCTCTGATAAGGTCGTGGCTGCATCACACACAAGCATCGGTGATCTGATCCGAGGGGCTCAGATCTCACCTTGGACAGGTAGCTGGTGAGGGCGCGGTAGAAGATGTTGCAGGCGCTGGTCAGGCCTGAGGCGCACGGGATTCAGGAACGGAGGGGAGGGGGTTGATGTGAGTAAAAGAAGACAAAGGTACGTGGGTGGGGCAAAGGTATTATTTAAGCTCAGCAGGGAGCAGATCGAAAGGCCTTTGGGTCGAGGGCGCACGGACTGGCGTGGGTTCTAACCGGTCACAGGCTGGCGTGCGTGCAGCCAGGCCCGAGATGGCCACCCGCGGGTCTGCTGCTCTGCTGCGGGCCCTTCAAGCTGTGGGGTTGGGCCCCTCCCTGCACCCCGCACCCACCGATGGCGGCAGGCTTGACGGCCTGGTCGCAGGTCTGGTTGAGGCCCTTGGCGGCCAGGTAGAACGCGCGGTTGGCAACGCCGCTGCTCCAGTGGACGTCCACGTAGCACCACATGTCGTTGCCGCCGTGGGTCTCGTTGAACTGCGGCGGCGAGGGGGTGGGTGGCGCGGGAGGGCAAATGTCAGGATACTGATTGCGACGGGGTCGTGTGCGAGCAGTTGCATGTAGAGCGAGCGAGCGGGTGAAAGAGAGCACGTGTGAGCGTGTGCGACCTTGCGCGCTCGAGCATTCTTGCTGGGGCTCATTTGCATCAAAACTGTTCACACTGCACCACCTGCTGGCTCTCTGACTCCAGTCAACCAAATCCTCACCATCCGGTCAAACTTGGGGTGCCAGCAGCTCGACGAGCGGTTGTTGTCGGCAGAGGGGTTGATCATGGAGCGCAGGAAGCCGCGCGGGCAGTTGCCAGACGGGTACAGCTGGGCGCCCAGGAGGAAGTTGGCCTTGCCGGGGTACTCCTGGGTCTCGTGGGCGTAGTCCACCACACACTGGGACATGATGTCTGGGGGGGAGGGGTTGAGGTTGGGGGGATAAGTGTG
>NW_014008022.1:0-3028 GCF_000611645.1 Monoraphidium neglectum | reverse complement strand
CCCGCCGCGCCGCCGCCGCCGCCGCCCTGCCCCTGCCCCTGCCCGACGAGCGCGCCCGGCGCCCCCGGCAGCGCCCGCTGCGCCACCGCCTGTCGCCCAGCCCCGGCGGCGCCCAGCCCGGCGCCGGCGGCGCCGGCGGCGGGGCCGTGGAAGCGCGCCAGCGAGGGCTTCTTGAGGTTCGCGATCGGCCGCATGCCGACGCGCTTGGGCAGCAGCCGCAGGCGGCAGAAGCCGAGGGGGCGCGAGGCGAGGACGCGGTGGGCCTCGGGCGGCGCGACGGGCGCGAAGCGCTGGGACAGCAGCTCGTCGAGCGCTTGGCGCTGGAGGTGCGCCCAGACCGGCTTCCTGCGTGCAGGTGCCAAGAAGGGCAGGGGCCGCGTGTGCGGGGTCAAGGGGCGAGCACGATTCTGCGCATGGGGCTGTGGGGGCGGGGGAAGAGCGCGCTCGCGCGTCGGCAAGGTGCGCGCCCTCGTGCAACCTGCGGCCGTACTCGCTGGGTTTGTGACTCGAAAACCATGCGGTAAGGGCATCGCGGATGCGCCTCGATCAGCCCCCTAAAGTAAAAACCCCGAACCGGGGACAAACCGCCCCTGCCGGCAACGCAACTGACGCCGCGCTGCGGCCGGCCGCATCTCCTGCCCCCTCCCCTGCCTCTCAAAACGCCCGCTCGCCTGTAGTAGAACACCTGTTGGCGGTAGGGTTCGCTCTCAGTCACATAAAAGCTGTTGCGCAGCAGCGGCACCACGACCTCGGACACCAGCCACCACACCCACTGCGCCAGCCACCGCTTGCGCGCCTCCAGCAGGCTGCGCGGCGCCGGCCGCGCCGGCGGGCCGCCTGGCGGCGCGCCCGCCCGGCGCGCCGCGTGCTGGCGCTGCTGCTGCTGGTTGTGCAGCTGGTTGCCCAGCTGCTGCGCCGTCGGCGGCGGCGCCGTCATGCCTGCCTGCGCGGCCGCGGCGTGCTGCTGCGGCGTCTCGCTGGCTGGCGGCGTTGGGGCGGGTGCACTGTTAAGCCACGGCATGTCGCTGGTGCGCAGCCGCCGCAGCAGATGGTGCAGCGTGACCGTCTCGTGGCGCCGCAGCCGCACAATAAGGTCGACGCCGCGCCGCAGGGCCGCGCGGTTGCGGCAGCTGCCGAGCAGCTGCGGGGGCACGATGTGGCGGAGCACGGACCACACGTACTGCGAGACGGCGCGGTGGGGGACGACGCACGCCAGGAGCCCGAGAGGGCCGCCCTCGTCCCCGCCGTCCGCGTCGCCTTCATCTGTGCCGCCGCCGCCGCCGCCGCCGCCGCCTGGCGCCGCCGGCCCCGCGCCGCCGCCGGCTGCCGTCGCCTCCTCGTCGCCTTGCCGGCCCGCCAAGCCCCGCGGCTGCGTCCGGGGCTGGCCGGCTGACGCCTGCTCCTGCTGCTGGTGCTGCTCGACCAAAAGGTCCATAGGCTCTCGTCCTGACCCGCCCAGCACCTCGCCTGCAGCCAGAGGGCGCTCAGGTCCCACGCCACGCCCCTCGCGCACCGCGGCCGCCCCGCCTTCCGCGCCCGCGGCAGCGGCAGCGGCTGCGACAGCCCTGGCGCCCGTCCGGCCGAACGGCCACTCCGGCGTCCGCTGCGGCGGCGGCTGCGCGCACTGGATGACAGGTGTGACGTCACCGCCCGGCCCGGGCCCGTCGCCGCTGCCCGGCCCCGAGCCGCTGCCGCCGCCAGCAAATTGGAAGCTCGCCTGTGGCGTGCCGCCGGCCGCCTGGGATGCGTGCGCGTGGTCCAATCCCCCGCCCTCGCCCGTGCCGTTCAACCACCGGCGGCGCCGCCGCTGTTGATGGTGCTCCGCTGTACCAGACCCACGCATTGTCGGCGTTGTCCGCGGCAGCGTGCGGCGCTCGGCGTCCCGCGCCGCGGGCGGTGCCGCAGCGGCCGGCGTGGCGCCGCCGCCTGAAGCGGGCCCCAGGTCGGCGCTCGCGGCGAGCGGCCCTGAGCGGGCGCCGCGGCGCGCGGCCTGCTGCTGCGAGAGCCAGCTCATGCCCTGTGGCAGAGGGCAGTGGGTGCGAAGAAGGAGCGAGAAAGGGCACTTGTGGACGCGACCTGCAATTGGTGGGCAGGTGTAGACACGGTAGAGGGCGCGGTGCATGGGAGGTGAGGGGGGACGATATACCGCCGCAGGAGCTTGCGCGTTCGCACGCAGCCCCCCCCCCACACACACCCACACATACACATACACATACACACACACACACGGCACACACACACACACACACACACGCACGCACATACCCACGCACGCACATAGACACGCACGCACGTGCGCACGCGCGCGTGCGCACACACACGCACGCACGCATGCGCACACACACACACACACACACATACACACACATACACACACACGCACACACACACACACAAACACACACACACAACCCCATGAGCGCCCACGCAAGCACACGAGCACACACTCAAACCACCACCTGCAAGCGCACCAAGCACCCACCTATCATCCTCCGCAGCAGCCCCAACAGCATGTGATGCCCCTTCCTCACGTGAGGTGGCGGCGCCGGCAGCTGCACCAGCGGCTGCCCCGCCCGCCCCCACGAGTTGACCGGCCGCCGCGCGCCTGCGCCGCCAACCGCGCCCGCGACAGCCCCTGGCCTCCTCTGCGCCGCCGCGCCGCCGCCGGCGCCACCGGCCGGCGCAGCGGTGGTGGGGGGCGCGGCGGCGGCGACGGCCCCGAAGATGAGAGCGTACAGCGAACGCGCGGCGCCCCGCCTGCCACGCAGCCTGCGGAGTATGTCTGCGGTGCGGGGGTGGCGGCGAGAGGGGCCGCTGTCGGGGCGATGGGTTTGAAGCCGGTGGGACGGCGGTATGCAGGGCTGGACAAAAAAAGATGGGATGCCCAGCCTTGTATGGCATGGGAGGGTCGAGCCCTCATTGCACAAGTTGCATGACAGCCCTCTGGGTAAACCTCACTGCGCGCTGCCTGGGGTGGTGCTGCATTGTGGACCACAGCGAAATAGATTGCTTCTGCCAGTGTCCGCGG
>NW_014008023.1:0-3029 GCF_000611645.1 Monoraphidium neglectum | reverse complement strand
CACCCACCCCCGCTTCACCTTGTATAGTTGGAACGTGGTGACGATCTGTCTTGCCTAAATCCTACACACCCAACTAAACATGCACCACCCCCCCCCAACCCCCGCCCATCAGTCATCAGCCAGGACGCCCGCGGCGCCACCTGGCGGCGCCCCTTCACCGCGTTCACCGGCTCAGAGCCGGCCGACGCGCATGTGCCCGGCTGGGTCGCCAACGCGGTGCTGCGGGGGACGTTCCCATATGTCAAGGAACTGAAGGCCGCCTTTGTGCTGCAGCCTGCGGAGGGGTCGGGGCTGCCGAGCCTCATGCAGAGCCGCCTCAACGCGCCGCGGATCCTGCAGGTCAAAAAGGTGCGGAGCGGCGGGTGGGGGGCGAGAGGGGCCGTGGGAATGGAAGGGTGGCGGGCGGCAAGTGGCCGGACGGTGGTGTGCAGAACGGCTTCGGCTGGGCAGAGAGGGGCTTTCGGAGTGCCAATGACGCCGGGGCTGAGTTGCAGTTGCGGGGCTTGGGGTGTGGCGTGGCGGCGACAGGCGTGGGGGAGGCCACCGGGGTATGCTGGGGGTGAGTGTGGGCACGTGCACACACATGCACACATGCACACACATGCGCACATGCACACATGCACACATGGTGGGAAAGCTCCCGTATACAAACCCACCCCTTTACACACACACACACACACATACACACACACACAATGGGATAAGCCCCTCACGAAACCCACCCACCCACAACTGACCCTGCAGGTGGTCAACTACTGCGTCTCAAAGCTGGCTGAGCTCAGCGTGCCCCTCATGCCCCTGGACGTCACGTGGGACCCCGACAGCCGCCTGCCCCCGCCACAGGACCGCTTCATGTTCCAGGGGCAGGAACAGCAGCAGGGGCAGCAGGAGGGCACCGGCAGCGCGGAGGGGGCGGATCAGCAGCAGCAGCAGCAGCAGGCGCCGGGGCCGCGATTGCAGTACTTGGAATTGACGTGCAACGGAATGGTGGGCGGCCTGCCCGCTGACGCTCGCGTATGGAGCGTTGCTTGGCGACAGGGGGTCCCTCATGTTGCCAACAGTGGACGCCGTTGCAGGTTCTTAAACCCCAGCAAGCCCCAGGACGCGGCGCTCACCTACCGCCTCCTGCCCCCCAACACACACACACACACACACACACACACACACACACACACACACACACACACACACAAATACACACAATCTCCGCCACCGACCCAACCCACCACCCCAAAACCCCAGGCGGTGCCCTGCGAGCTGTCTGTGGCGGCCGTCAAAAAGTTCATATGGCGCCGCAGCGACGACGTGCTCTTCATCTATCGGGTGCTGGACCCCGCCAGCCCGGCGCCCATGCCCGTCATAGGGCCGCCCGCCGCTTGAGGGGCGCATGTGGGCCGGCACGGCCGATCTTTGAGGAGCCCGGGGGAGGGGGGGGGCGCCACCCTGGCCCTCAACCCTAACACCACGCAGCTGCCGCGATGTGGAGCAACTTGCAGGGTGCACTTCGGGTGCCTGCACGTGCGGCCGAGTAATACCCCAGAAGTAGCTGCGCGTGCGTGCTGTGCGCGGGGGCTGACATGAAGGAAGCAGGTGCATTGCAGGGTGTGGTTCTGGCGAGGGCAGGCCTTTTCGATAATCACCCTTGCTGTATGTGTTGAAGTCGTCGCACTGGCGTCAACAAACCCCTGGAGCAGCTGCGGTAGGGACACCCCCAAGCGCAGCACCCAGGAAAGCCGGACAGCTGGTGGCCCAGCCGCATGCACCTCCAAAGGGAGAGCAGCAGAAGCATCCCCATGCAACATTGTCCTGACCTGGTTGACTCACACAGGGCTGTGATAATGCAAATCCGCTGCGTCAGACCCGGGCGCCGTGCACGATTCCGTCCACATAGCAGATTGGGGAGAGCTGCACTTATACTGGCGGGCAGCGAGATCACTGGCCAGTATGTCGGCAGCATCTCGCAACACAGGGTTTGACCTACCCTGGGTTTGACCCTGTGCGCCGTCCTCTCACGCGCTCCATAATCCTTGAGTCGCAAAAAGCTGCAGAACGGTATGATGGACTTTGGCTGTCACCCGCGGACGGTCACCATACACCGTATGCGCTGAGGAGGCACCTACCCTGCAGACATCATATCACAACACGTATTGCGTTCTTCAAATATGTGCCATAACATAAAAATGCTCGCCCGCCTCCTTCTCTGCTTTGACTTTGCATAGTGATCTTGCGACAGATCTGTCTCATCTCACCGTCTTTCAACGAAATAGGTTACTTATGAGCTGCTCTACCCGCATGCGGTTACCTTCTTGCTTCAACCGCCTGCAGACACACCCGCAGCGACGGTGCACCCGCCCGCGCCGAGGCCCCAGGCCCAGTGCCGCGACGGAGCGGCCCACCGAGTTCCTCAATGACCGCGGCGAGCGCTTAGTAGGCGTGATAATGCTGCCTGATATTAGGGATGCAACGATCACCAACAGAAGCAGCAGCAGCAGTGGCAGCAGCAGCAGCAGCAGCAGCAGTGGCAGCAGCAGCAGCAGCCAGGGGAGCGCGAGCAATAGGGCCGGCGACAGCAGCCGCAGCGGCGGTGCCGCCGCTGCCGCCGCCGCCGCCCCCTGCGTGATCCTGGCGCACGGCTACATGAGCGGCCGCAACAGCGAGCTCCTGGTGCGCCTGGCAACCGCGCTGGCCAGGGAGGGCCTGTCATCACTGCGGTTTGACTTTTCGGGCAGCGGCGACTCCGAGGGGCGCTTCCGATACGGCGGCTACCGGTGGGGGGGGGATGCTGTGAGCGGTGTGGCAAAGGTTGGGTCCAGACGGGCAGCGGTGTGCGCTCCCAGCAGCCCTGATGGCAACGGTGGCCCCAGGGTCCTGAAAAGCTTTATGATGAATTGGGGCATGGCGCGTTTTCACCATTGTGAACACGCCAGCGCAGGCGCGCGAAAGCACCAAGCCACGAGCTGGCATCAACAAGGTGCAAGCAACTGCAGGTTTCTGCCCTCTGCACATTGCAGCAGGCGCGTGTCGCACCC
>NW_014008024.1:1517-3582 GCF_000611645.1 Monoraphidium neglectum | reverse complement strand
GCGCACACGGGGCGTCAATCCAGCCGGCGCGGACACATCTGGGGCGCTCTTACGCATTGCGTGATGCACTCTCATTGAGCGCCAGTGCCGAGGCGCGCGCGCGCGCGGGGGCGCACCTCCATGCCAATCGCCGTGGTGAGTGCGGTGACCAACGCCGTGTGGCTGGACGGCATGCCGCCGGCGCTGAGGCAAAGCATCCAGTCCCAGGTTTTGGTGGACGCATAGTTTGTGAACACCTTGGCGACCTGAGCCGCGATGCAAGCCAGCACTGGGCGTGGCGGGAGGTGTGTGGGCGTGGGTTGTGATGTTGAACGAGGGGGTTAAGGGACCGTTCCGGGTAATGGCCAAGACGCGCAGCTGCCCCGGCTCTCATCCTGCCTGACTTGAGGCGCACGCAACACCTGGCTGCTCGCGTGGGCCGCGCACTGCTGCCTGGGCCGTCACGTTCTCGGGCGCGGCAGGGCGTCCCCTGGGCCGCTCGCGGCAGCCTGCCGGCGTGTCAGGCGCGCACGCGATCCAATGCGAATCAAGGGGCGCGCTTGCCGGCCGCAGCGCACCTCCTGCCACAATTGCGTGGTTCACCAGTATGCCTGCCACCCCTCTGTCGAGCGGCGACAGCTCGCCGCCGGGCACGGGCCGCATGCTTTGCCAGCTGCTCTCCAGGCAGCGCCTGCACCGCTGTCCGCCCTAAGCGCCCGCGTCGCTCGCTGAATCTGACGAGACTGCCCGTATGTGCGCGGCCTATGCAGTACAGCAAGAGCTTGGCCTTTGAAAGCAACTACATGTATCATTGACAAGGTGCACAAGGATGCGGCCCACGATGATTTGCCATGCGATCGCAGGTCGCGACAGGCGGGGCGGTGGGTGCACCTGCCACGCAAGCGGGCGTAGCGGTGCACTGCCAAGCCGTGCGTTCGTGCCACGGGATGTACGTTTCACTCTTTCGTGTGGGTGGTGACACTATTACATATGATTTGAATGCCCGTGAGGCGGTGATGATCGGGTGCGAGATCTGCCTGTTACAGGGCGCTGTACTTTGAAAAAGTGCACTGCATGTGCTTATGTAACAATGCTTATCATACGACCCGTATGCCAATCAGTCACACAGAAGATGTGTTGTCCCATCCTGCTGAGCAGCAAGTGCTGGCAGCCAGTGCGCCGCCCGTGACCAACTGGGACTTCAAACTGTGTCGCGAGAGCAGCGCGCAATGTTGACACATGCCAAATAACGCAACAGCAACGAAACCTACCGCACTGAACGCACTTGCCAGGGGCCATTTGGCCGCGATGGCGTCTCTGCCTGTGCATGCAGACGTGCCACAGTTGCAGGTGCTGCTTGTGCTGGTGCTGAGGTGGGAATGACTCATGCACGTAGCTGAAAAAACATGGGCAATGCCAGCATACATGGATGCTTCACACCAGCGCCTTGCTGCACTTAATCTGATGGCCACCGGCTCCAAGGCTTGCAGTGCCCGCTGTGCTTACGTTGGGCGTCGGCCAAATCTGCAACCAGGCTCGGCGAAGCAGGGCGAACGCCCTGGCGCCAATGTCCCCCCATGCCGGCCGGCCGGCCAGCCGGGGCTACTGGCTGGCACCCACACACATTTGTTCGCACGCGCCGCTGGAGTCGAGCAGCCGTCTGGCTCACACTCGCTGTTGCCCACTCTCAGGCCGCTGGTGCTGGCGTGCTGCGTGCGAGCGGCCGGCTCCGCAATGGCGAGAGGGTGCTGGCGTCATGGCCCCCTCCACCCCTCCCCCACTCACTTCCCCCTCAACCTCCAACATTTCATTACATGCTTGCAATGCTTTACCCGCTGAAAGCCCCAGACAAACGGGCTGCTTGACGCAAGGCGGAGCACACGCGCGCCGCCACGCAACTGTTGATGGAGCATCCAACTTTTAAGGGAGGAGTGGTGAGTCGCGCGTGAACAGGCCCAGGAAGCAAATGCAAGCAACGTTTGACGCACGGCAGTTTGGGCCGAGCTCGGACCTTGAAATCTTTTGCAGGCTCAAGCTGCCTGAGCCCCAGAGATGTGCCGGCGCCCGCCGGTGGGCGGAGCGGCGG
>NW_014008024.1:0-967 GCF_000611645.1 Monoraphidium neglectum | reverse complement strand
CCCGCCGGTGGGCGGAGCGGCGGGCGAGTCCTCAGGGCTCATTGCATCGAGGGCGGCTGTCAACAGTGTTTGTGCAAGTGGGGCTGTCTGTCACAAGCGTTTTGCAGTGTGCCACAAACTCTTGGAAACGAGCAAAATGAACATCCATGATCTATGGAAGGACCCAGATGCAGCTACGAATCGGGTGGAAAGTAGTAAGGGCGGTCGGCGGGGCGCGCCGTCTGGCGCACCCGGCCTCGAGGCGCGTGCCGCACGTCCTTGTGTGCGAGACACCCTGGCGGTGGGAGGTCAGCGGGCCGCTATCGGCGCGGGAGCGCCGCAAACATCTCGTCGCAGGCACAACGCGAGTGTGCAGGTATGACAACAACCTCGGAAGCACGCCCCCTTCATCAGTGCCCCAGGGCCGCGAATGTGAGGAGAGGGCTCACTGCCGCCTCCCAGGGCCCCCAACGGCGAGCCAAGCACTAGGTCCAGGCGGAGCCGTTGGCAGCAAGCCGGATGCATGGCCGAGGCATGCCGCAGCCGGTGCCAGGCGGGGCCCACACCGGAGACCCCAGGAATAACACAACCCCCGCCGCCCCGCAGCGGGCCGCCCGGCGAGCGGCCCGCGCGCGGCGGCATGTCGGAGCAGACAGAACCCCCAGCACGTCGCCTGCAGAGAGCGCAAGTTGCCAGCGCTTGTCCTGCGGGGCCGCCCCCATGCGATTTGGGCCGGGGCGGCCCCGCGTGTCGCGCGAATGATCGAGGGCCCCAGCCACAGGATGGTGCAAGTGCCACAGACTCCTGTGGTCCGCGCCTCTGCGGAGCTCCATGCGACCCTTGCTGTCCGCAACCTGCCGCCACCCACGCCAGAACAGAAATCACCCCGTCGCCCGCCGCCCGCCGCCCGTCGCTGGCCGCGCCTGTTGCCGCTGTGCCGCGACGGCGGCGCGCCCCGCGGCTCAGCCGGCGCCCGGCGCGGCGGGCT
>NW_014008025.1:0-3033 GCF_000611645.1 Monoraphidium neglectum | reverse complement strand
AAAGTGGGGGATTGCCCCGCCTCACCCTCCCCGACCGCCACCCACCCCCGCCCGGCGGCGTGGCCCCGCGGCCGCCGGTTGCTGCTGCGCCCCGCAGGCGCCGTTCTGCGTGCACCCGAAGACGGGCCGCGTGTGCGTGCCCCTGGACGTGGCGACAATCTGGGAGTTTGACCCGGAGGAGGTGAGCGGCCGCTGGGGAGGGGTGGCAGGGACGCATTGCGGGCAGACAGAAGGGGGCCCGGTTTGCTGGGGCAGGGGCAAAGAGGGGGGCCGACAGGGGCGCCGCATGGGGACGGACGGACGCCAGCACCCGGCTCTCGGGTGTTTGCTTTAAGGCGGGCGCGTCGGTCAAGGCGCGCCGCCGTTGTTTTTGTTTTCGAGCGCATAGGATCGAGGGTTGATGGATCTCTCCCCCCCCCTCCTCCCCACCTCGCGGGTCCTGTCACGTGGACCGTGTGTGCCCCTGACACTCTCTGCTGTGTGTATGTGTGTGTGTGTGTGTGTGTGTGTGTGTGTGTGTGTGTGTGTGTGTGTGTGTGTGTGTGTGCGCGTGCGCGCAGGTGCCGTCCCTGGGGCAGCTGCTGCGGGAGGTGCGGGAGGCCGACGCCAAGGGCGAGGTGGCCAAGGTGCGGCCGCCTCCAGTGCGTGCCCCTGTCGAGGAGGGATGATCATGTGCACGTCTGGATTCCGTGTCACTGTCTGTGTACACAAACACAAACAAACACCCACACACGCACGCGCGCACGCGCGCACACACACACACACACAACCCCCCCAAACGCTCCCCCTCCACACACACACACACACTCTCACACGGCGCGTCGCCCCTGACGGCCCCCTCCCTCAGGAGGACGCCTGGCGGTCCACCTCTCTGGGGCCCCACATTGCGGCCTGGGAGGCGCGCTTCCTCGCACCCCTCACGCGCGACTGCAAGGCGAGCAGGGCGGCAAGGGGGTGGGGGTAGGACGTGCTCCCTTGGCTGGAAGGGACCCGGACACAGTGCGGGCAGGTGGCCCTGCGAGCAGGCTGGTTTGGAGGGGGGCGTGGCGTCAGGCGGCAGCACGAGGGCGCGGGCCTGCCTTTTCAGCGGGCAGGCCAGCAGGGAGGGCGGCCCCCCGCTCTGCGGCCTGCCCGGCGCGGCTGAAAGAGCCGGGCATTGATGCCGTCCCGCTGGGCGCATCGGCACTCGCGCCAGGCGCCCCGGGCCCTTTGCGCGCTGTCAACGCCCTCGCTGCCGCTGCCGCTGTACTGCAGGGCGCACTGGCGGCGCGCGCGGCCAAGGATGCGGCGGGCCGGCGGGGCGGGGACGCCAGCTGGTGACGCCGCATGCAGCGCCAGCTGCGCGCCGGGCGTGGTGCGCCGCAGGGCTGGCCGTCCGGACGTCTTGTGCGGCCGCGGACGGGCTGGACGATGCGCAGGAGTGCCTGAGCGCGCATGCCACGCGGATGGGCACAGCAAAAATCCAAGAAAGCAAGCGCAACCCTGCGGCGCAAGCGCCAGGCAGGGGCCGGGGGGGGCTGCCGGCTGCTGGCGTCGGGGCCAGTGCGCGGTCGGCGCGAGAGCAGTGGCTTTGATTGTAATTGGACGGCTTGAATTTGCGGGAGCCCTGCATTCCCAGTCAGTGCTGTGCGGCGCATGCATGTGGGCAAGGCGGTGACGGCGACGGGGTCGTAGCCTGCTGCGTTGTCGCGGGGCCAACCGTAGCGGTTAGCGCCCGTCAGGGGGCGTTGTTGGTTGGACTCATCGCGCTTGCTCTGTCGTGCCATGATTTGTTGTGTTGTGGGGGAAGGGCAGATAAGAGTTACGAGGTAAAAGACTTTGCGAGGTACCGCCGGTTTGGGGAGTGAGCTTGGGCCCCGCTGACGCTGATCTCGGCAGTCGCAGCAGCAGCCGGGTGTCACCCTCACAGCGGAGCGGGTGACACGAGCAGCAAGACAGTGCGCGTGCGCAGGATGTACACACGCACAAGATACACCTAGCATCCACGTCTCAGTCGGCTGTGCGTGTTCTCAGCGCTGTCCGTAACGCGATTTGCCGTCTGAGAGGAGTCCGCGACCAGAACCCGTGCACAGCGGTCCCCTCAGCTGGCCTGTTGACGCCACATTAGCCCAGATGTGCTCGTTAAGCTGCTTTAGCGGCGTGACTGCGCATACAGCGTAGTCACTGGACCTCGGAGCTGGGGGGTGTGCTCCTCGCCCCCTTCCACCGATCGGGTGACTCACGTCCCCGGCGGTGGCTCATGATCCCAGTGATACCAACAGTGGTCCTGGTTGTGGCCGCGTTGCTGCTGCTGGGCCACCCCGGCCAGGCGGAACGAGTTTGGGGAAGGTGCGCTCCGCACCGAAAAGATGTGGTCGGGCCCGAGCGGCTGATTTGTAACTCATGCATTTATGACTTTGAAAGGGGGGCCCCTACATGACCCGCATGCTGGCCAGCCGGATCCCAGGCCAGGCGTGCGGTGCGGTGGCCGGCCAGTGCGCAGCGGCGCGACCGCGCGCGAGAGCGCGCTCTTGGGCACGCGCATCCGTGCCTCACTCTGAAGCACCGCATCGGCCGCCCTGTACCCTGCAGCGCCGACGGACATGGCAGCGCCAGCTCGCGCTCTGCGCAGCTGGCGCGCCGCGGTCGGCGAATGCTGCGTGTGCAGCAAACAGCGGCAGCTCGCCGCCTGCTGGCCCCGGCCCAGCAGCAGGACCCCAACGCCGCGGCGGCAGCGGACGTGTTCAACTCCCTGATGTCGCCCAGCGCGGTGGTGACGGTCCCCGCGGCCGTCAACGCCTCCAGCAGCGGCACCGCCTTGGTGGAGCTCGACGGTGCGGCAGCAGGGGGGCTGGTTTGGGGGCGAGCCGGGCCCGTTATTCTCGTCAAGCGTGGCAGCCCAAGGGGCAGGAGGGTACCACGCAGCGCCCTGAGATCCGTGCAGCCCCTGGTGCACAGCCATGTGACCAGGGTCGCACACTGCAGCCCACGGGCGCCTGCCCGCGGCCAGCAGTGGCCGCCGGCGCCGCCCCACCCCTGAACCCCGCCCCACCC
>NW_014008026.1:0-3034 GCF_000611645.1 Monoraphidium neglectum | reverse complement strand
GGGCGGCGGCAGGGCGATATACCCCACGCGCCACCCCATTATGCCGTATGCTTTTGAGAGGCTGAACAGGTGGATGACGTGGGGGCCTGAGGGGCAGTAGTGCTCTCGGCTGTCGAAGACGAAATCGCAGTACCTGTCGGGTGACAGGGTTTGGGGTGCCAGGGTTTAGGGTTTGGGGCTAAGGGTTTACGGTTCAGGGTTCGCGGGCCAGGGGTTATGGGTTTAAGGTGCAGCGTGTGGCGAGACGGCCGTCGGCGGAATTGAAATGGCGACAAGACGTGCGCGCGGGCGGGCGATGCGGAGCCCACGGCCGCCCGGCTTATCTCTGAAGCCTGAGAGTATCAGGGTGTAGGGTTTACCGGGGCGGCTTTTGTGTGCTTTCCGCACTCACGTGTTGTCGATTACGAGCCACGCGCCCGCCGCCGCCGTCAGCGCCGCCGCGCGGTCTAGCTCGGCCCTCGTCAGCAGCACGCCTGTGGGGTTGGCCGGGTTGACCTGGCGGCCGGGAGGCGGAAAAATGTACGGCGGTCGGTTGCGGTGGTGTGGCCGCCATTTATTGAGCACCACAGGGCCCTTGGTCGCTACAGCTGAGCCCTGCTGCAGGACGGTGGCCGTCCCAGTGCGACACTAGGTGATTTTGGAAGGGATGCAACGGAGGCGAGCGCCGCAACGCTCAACAGTGGTGGCTGTGTCACACGCTGCCATTAGTGCCCTGTCCGGCCGAGCCGCTCGGAGCCGGCACCCCGCCGCCCCTGCTGCCCCGCCGCTCACCAGCACAACCACTTTTGGCGGCCCCCCCGCCGCTCGCCCTCCTCCCTCCCTCCCGCCGCCGCGTTCGCCGCCGCCGCTGCCGCCGTCCTCCTTTGGTTGCCGCCCCCTGGACTGCCCCAGTCCGAGCGCCTCCTCGAGCCAGTCCAGGTCGGGCCGCAGGTCAGTGCGCAGCGGCCCGGTGACGATGTGCCGCCCGCCGCCCGTCATTTGGACCGACATTCGGTGGTTGAAATAGACGGGGCGGAAAAGCGCCACCTGCCAGAGGGGAGTTCAGAGCGGTTGGGGGCGGTTAGGGGGGCGGTTGAGGAAGGGCGAGGAGCCACACCGCTGTGCTGATGAGGTGTGCGGTGCCGCGTGCTGGTGGCGAAGACGGGGAGCATGCCTGTGTGTGGTGCGCCGCGAGTTGCGCGCCATGCACACAGGCAGCTGCTCCTTGGCTCCAACAGGCAGCGCGGCGCGGCATCGCCGCCGCCGCTAGCAGCGGCGGCACCGTTCACTTGGGAATCGGAGCACTCCAATATCGCGCAATCCCACACCCCGGCAGCCCTCACAGCCGGAAAACCCCCCAGGCCCAACTCCCTGCACAAAAACCTGTAAGGCGCATCGCGCTTGCGTGCATCTGCGTGCACGCGCGTGCACACACATACACACACACACACGCACACATACACATACACGCACGCACGCACGCACACACACACACCTACACATACACGCACGCACGCACACACACACACACACACACACACACACACACACACACACACACACACACACACAGATCCTGCGGCACCCCTGTCACTCGAACTCGACGAGCCAACCGCAACGTTTGAAAAACTAGACGGCTCCAGCCTCAAAACATCCCTCGCCCTCAGCACCACACGTCCACAGCAAAAAAAGGAACAAAGTAAAACGCTGGGCCGCCGCATCACAGGGCTCTTTCAAATCATCTCCCCCCAACCCCACCCCGGCAAAAGGGACGACTAGATGAATATCTCACCGAATCGCCCTCGTCGCAGATGGCCAGCAGCGCCACCGTGAACGCGCAGTTGGCGCCCGGCGTCACCACAGGCGCGTAACCGGTCAACCCCCGCCCCGCCAGCTCCCGCTTGAGCGCATCACGAAGCGCCGGAAGCCCTGGGGTCGGGCCGTAGCTGTTGAGGGCGGCTGCGGCGGCGCCGGAGGCGTCGGAGAGCGCGGCGGCGGTCGCGGCGGCGGCGGCGCGGAGGGCGGCGCGGGGGGGGCCCCAGAAGACGACGCCCTGGGCTAATGAGGTGACGTCGGCGGCGCGGCCGGACGCGGCTATGATGGCCTGCGAACGTCCCAATTCGTGGGAGGTAGTGGGTGGCGGAGGCGCAGGGGTTAACGAGGGGTTGGAGCCCCCAACGAGGTGTCGTGTGGCAGGGCGAGGCGGGCGGGGGGAGGGGACGGTCGGCTGCGTCGCCTCACTGCCAAAACGGCGCCTCGCCAGACCCGATCGGGGCAACGTTGGATCCAAAGGATTCGCACCTTGGTTTTTGCTATCACAGGCGGATCGGTGGCGCGCACGCGCCGCGAGAAGGACGGCTGCCGCGGCAGAGCTGCGGCGTCGGCAGCAGCTGCGGCGTCGGCAGCGGCGCCGGCGTCCGCGGCGGAAGCGGCGGATGCATGTGCTGAGGCCGTATCCATGATGCTTGCACTGTGTTGAGCGTGCTCCCTGGTTGCGTTCGCTTTGACAACAACCGGATGCCGTGAGCAAGCGGTGCGCAGCTTGGGAGAGAGCAGGATCCTCAACATAATAGCCTCGGTGTGTACTTGAAACGATATTTCGTCGCACAAATGCCGTTGCCCCGTCTGGCACCCGCTCCGGCACTGACCAAACTCGCTTGCGCACGTCAGCGGCCGTCGTCACAGAGACTCCCACAACCTTGCCCCTCAAGTGTGGCTGCGTATATGATGCGGAGTGCAGTCAAAATAGGTACAAAGATGCTCCAGTCATTGCATTTCAGGCCTATGCGCATCGACGTGTCGCATGGCTGCTGCACGTCTGGGCGCTTGGGATTGGTGATTTGTCGCCAGGGGTTGACGGCCAGCTTTTGCTGGTCCGCCCAGGCAATGAGCTTGGTGCAGCACCAATACCTCACAAGAGCCCACTCTGATGCGCATAATCAAGGCCGCTATCTCTCAAGAGCCCACTGTGATACACATCAGCAAGAGGACTCCTGGGATACGCCCCAGGCCCTCTGGCCTCGGCATCCGGCCTCAACTACCGCCCCATCTCACC
>NW_014008027.1:3044-4173 GCF_000611645.1 Monoraphidium neglectum | reverse complement strand
GCCCGCCCTGCGCACCGCAAGAACCCCTGCTCTGGGGCCCCTGTCTTTTTCAAAAGGAGCAGCGGTGCATGCATAGCTGTAGCCATGCAGCAGGGGAGTCACAAGCTTTTTCATAAAGCGGTTCTTGCAAGACTGTTTTGTTTCTGTGAGCACAATAATGTCGGGCGGCGCATGCGCTGTCTTGGCCATGAGGTCACGCAGGTGGCCTGAGAATGTGCCAAGTCCTTGCACATTCAGCGTAAGCACTGAGAGCTTTGTAGTGTGATCGAGTAGTTCTCTGTCCTGTTGCATGGCGGCGGCGCGGTCCAGATCCGCCCGTTCCTTAAGCGCGCGAGCTGCCCGCCGCCGCGTACGCTGGCGTTCGCTTCTTGCTGAGTTCCGACGAGCGGCAGGTGTTGCGGTGGGCGCTGGGGCGGGCGCTGTGGTTGCGTGAGCCCGCGTGCACGGCTCGCCTGTGGTGTTGCCACTACTGTCCATCTCTGCGCCCTCAGGCACCCCCGCAGCAGGTGTTGCTTTGCATTTCCAGAGGTCGGTGATGCGCTTCTGCCTCTCGTCGGTTTGAATCACCACCCGCCGTTTCTGACCTGCATGTTTTGATACCCCTTTATGGGCTGGTGCAGAGTATTTGAGGGCGATCTCGCGTCGTTTTGGCCTCATTACCGGCACCTGCTGAGCAGGTACGCGTCCCACAGTTGCTGCCGCGCTCTCGATCTCGGCTTGCAGGGTGACGGCGGTCATCGGCATCAGTCGCTGCTGCCCCTCTTGACGGGCGGCCGCGGCCGCCGCCTCATTCCCCCGCGTGTCCGTGCGGTTTGTCGCTTTCCTTGATGCGTTTTTGCGGCTGTGCAGTTCTGAGGCCTTGCGCTTTTCAATCTCTGCGCGGCGGGCGATGGCGGCAGTCGTGGGCATCGCATTCGCCCCGGCGCTGCGGGTGGGGGCCGCGCTAATGGCCAGCCGCAGCTGGGCGAGGGGCACCGCCACAAAGTCCGCGGGGGGGCGCTGCGCCCCTCCCACTCCCCTTCCAGGTTGTGCCCCAATTGTTTGGGCGCGGGCGGCGTCAATGGGAGCCAGGACGTTGACGCTCCAGCCCCCCGTGGTCACACCATACTCCCAGTCAGCGTCGGTCATA
>NW_014008027.1:1442-2217 GCF_000611645.1 Monoraphidium neglectum | reverse complement strand
AACCACCTGTTGAGGGCGTCAGAGGTAAACCACCCCTGCCCCGTATAGTGGCCTGCGTCTTCCCCTGCAGGCCAGTGTTCACGCATGTAGCGTACCATCGCCTCTCCAGGTATCGCCCGCTTGCCTAGCAGCGCGTTCAAGGCGTGTGCCCCGCAGAAGCCTTGCTCCTGTGCTCCACAGTATGTTCCAGCTGGTGGTTGGACCCAGCGGTTGTCTGGGTCTCGCAGGATCCGCCCCCCGCGGAGTTGTACAAGGCCGCCGCCACGCAGCGCTCCCGGTCCAGCGGGCGTCGCTGGTTGTGCGTCAGATTTTGGTTTGGCAGCGGTGCTAATTGTGCACCCGTTCCCGTTTCGGTCCTCCTCCCCACAGTCGGGCGGTGCTGGTGTGTTGTTATGATCGCCGTGTGTGTGTGAGCGCGCTGCATCTGCCGCCAGGGAGGCGCCGGTGGTCATGTTGGCAAGGGCCTGTTGGCATGCTTGAAGGACGCGATAGGTGCTGTGAGCGCGTGGGATGTGGTGGCCGAGCCACGCTGCGTGGTAAGATCCTTTTCGCGGCTGGCGCCAGCCCTTGCGGGCTATGGGCGTGCGGCTTGTGAGTGTGCATATTGCTGCAGACAGTGCAGGCTGCTCCCCTTGCGATAATCGCATGGCTGTGCGCACCACGTGCAGTGCCTGAGCGCGCACTGCCTCTTGGCTCTTGTTGCGTTGGTGTGCGGGCGCGAGCACGGCCCGCGGTGCGGGCACGTGTGGGTGGACGGGGGCCAACTCGCGGGGGG
>NW_014008027.1:0-1131 GCF_000611645.1 Monoraphidium neglectum | reverse complement strand
ATACGCCGCTGCAAGGGCTCCATGGACGCAGGGCGAGACTACCAGCAACATTACCATTGTTGCTGCTGCCATCTCGGGCACCGCAGGGTGAGCTATGTTCGAGAGCGTCGGGGCGTCCGTCGTCCCGCAAGGGTGTGCCATCAGTATTAGTATGATGAGCAGCCGCATTTTGTTCATCTTCCACACACGCATCTTGCGGCATTGGTTGTTGCTCCACCTTGCGGTGGCCCACAGAAGCACGCCTAAAAGTGCTGGTGCCGTGGTCCCGTCCCTGTCTTTGATTGTCAACCCCGTGCGGTGTTCTCTCGGCATGTCCCATTCATGAATTTGCTGAGCATCATCGCCGTCACTCCTAGTGGTCGCGCGGCGGTCCGTTGCACGCACGGGCTCAAGTGGCGACGACGCGGCTGGGCTGCACGCAGCAGCTGCGCGTGGCGCCCGGCGGGTGACCCTGGTGAAGTGGCTTTTGTGGATTGTGTCTTTTGGATAGTTGCAGGAGTATCCCTTAATTTTATATAAGTTTGATGGTGTTTCGCGCTGCCCGGTGATTGTTTTGCGGTCGCCCTGGGTGCCGGGGTGTACGCACTGGGCGCTCCGGTTCGGAGTATTCTCAGGATCCGGTTTGTCACTGAGCAACGGTGTAATATTTGTCATAGGGCGCGCCTGGTGGGGTTTTGCACATCTGCAGCAGTGGTGCTTCACTGCAGCACGCGCGGCTGTCAGCAGGCGCGCTTGAGCAAGGGCCCCATTCCCTTTGTCTCTTACACACTTGCCCGCAAGGTTTGAGTGAGTATTTTGAGGCCCCGCATGTTGCAGCATGCCGTCATCTGACGACAGGTCGGCAGCCCCCCGTCCGTGCCGCCCCTTGTTGCGGTTGATTACGCCTGGCAACGCTGTTCCGCATGCCGTTGGGGACGCGTTGTGCGCAGGAGGCACACACATGAGATCCTGGCAGGCTCTGGGCATAGACTGCCCCGTTTTGCATTGCGCTGTGGTTTCGAGCGCGTGTGATGTTGCGGTGCAGGTTGTGACTGCAGTGTCGTATCGCTGCGCTGTATCTGGCCGTCTCCGTAAGTGTTCTGCGGACATTTCGAGTATGGTGGCGATGTAGATATGTTCAGCAGTGTCAGT
>NW_014008028.1:0-3035 GCF_000611645.1 Monoraphidium neglectum | reverse complement strand
CCGCCGTTTCCGCTGTGTGCTTGCCCGTTGTCTGGAGGAGTGGCGGCATTGGCGGCGGCGCTGCCGCCGAAGACGATGAGGGAGTCGTAGGTGTTGGGGTTGGCCTCAATTTCGGACAGCGCGGCTGCCTCGGACTCCGCGATGATGATATGATTTGACAGTGCCGGCGCGCGGCAGGCCGGGTCAGACAGGCAGGCGGCGGGGTCCTGCAGGGCCGAAAGCCAGAGGCCGGAAATGAGAGAAAGGGGTTGGGTGCAAACCGCGTCGTGAGCGGAGCCAAGGGCATCGCTGGCGGAGCGCCGCGCGCGTGTGCGAGGGGAGAGGGGATCGGGACTGCGTGTTGCGCCGCCACCGCGCCCCGGGGGCGGTCAACACGAGGTCAAACGGTGCGCGAAGCCGGCAGAACCGCCACCCCTGGGCGACCGGGCGCCGGGGGCCGGGCGCCGCTGAGTTCGTCAGACGAGAGTTTTTCGTGCCCCCACACGCGCCCTCCTGGAAGCAGGCGGGCGTGCTCCATGCGCACCCCACCCCCCGACGCAGCACCCTCACACATTCGACGGGCCGCGCTGCCCTCATCATCTACTCAACGCATCCTACAACCCCCCCACCACAACCCCCCCTCAACCTAAACAAATTACCTCTACACACACCACTCCACCTGTCACCCCCTCTCCCCGTCCACCCCCAACCCCGGCGGCCGTGCCCCCCGAAACCCACCGCGCACTGCGGCGGCGCCGATTGGATGCCGAACAGGCAGCCAAAGCTGTTGATCGTGTCCGGGCTGCAAATGCGCTTGTAACTGTCGCAGGGATGTTTTGAGGGGCGGCGACGCGGCACGGGCCGACGGTGGTGTGAGGGGGGTGGGCATGCGTGTGTGTGTGTGGGGGAGGGGTTGGTGTTTTGGGACAGGGCCGCTCGGGCTGGCAGCTTGGATATGATAGATGAGGGCTCCACACCGGTCCAGATCGATTTTGACGAGGCACTTGCCACGGCACGTTTCGAGCCCGGCCATGCAGGCGGCGGGCGCTGAGGCGCGCCGAGAACCCCCTCATCCCTCGCCCGGCTCGCCCGGCACGGCAGCGCGGCGCCGAGAACCCCCTCCCCATGCGGCCCTGCCCGGCCCGCCCCGCACCGCTCGTCAGGGCACGACGCCGCCGCCGCCACGAGAGACGCGAGGCGCCGCACGGCGGGCGTGGCGGGGGCGAGCAAGAGCTTGGCGTTATTTCGCGCGTGGAAAGCGGGACCTGGGGATGGGTGGCGGGTGTTTTCGTTCGCGCCCGTGGGGGCAAAAGACGCGGGAGGGGGAGCTTGCAAACGCGTCCAGACCGTTCTGCATGTGGGTGACGTCACCGCAGCCGCTCGCCGATGAGGAAACCGCCCCGAGATCTTCCGGTCGCCGCACGGGGTCCCTTACGCAGCTGCGGCTGTTTCACTGCCGCTTCTGCCCGATGGGGCCAACGCCGCCGCAGCTCTACAATTTGGCCCAGGCAACATCGCTTTGCCGTGTGTGTGTGATCGTGCACGCGGCCGCGCGCGGCCGGCGGAGGCGCAAAGGCGGGCGCCGCCCACCTTCGTAGGGGCTTGGCCCCGCCCACCACTTCGTATCAATGTCGTACGACTCTCCAGGCAGGAAGGCTGGGTGGTGGATCGGCTTTATGTAATGCTTGGGGATCCACATCAGCCCGAAGAACAGCGCCGGGAGGCAGATCTGTAGCAGCAGGCCGCCCCAGCCCCCGACGCCCAGCGGCGAGCGGCGGCTGCGCACGGTGAGCGTGAGATTCTTGCGCAGCAGCGCGGCGAACTGGCGCGCCGCGAGGGGGGCGCCGCGGGAGGGCGCCATCAGGGGCGTGCGGAAGGTGAGACGAGCTGGTGCGCCACGTCCCGCCGCGTCGGCTTATGCCTGGGTATACGCTGCGTCGCGTTTGTATAAACTGAGATTCATTGCTTTATGTATGGAGGGATACTGGGTGAGGTAAGCTATGGGCGACACAAACAATCAGATCAGCGTTGAGGGTTCCTGCGCAAGCACCGCGAGGCAATAATATCGTATATACACAAGGCAGCTGCTGAAACTGAAAAATTACATTCAAGCTCCCATGCGTGTGCGCGAGTGGCGCCAGTGTCTCAGCTGTCACCCTGCGCCGCTGTGCGAAAGACTTCAAGGCATTGCTTTGTCCCAGTCGCCTGTCGTGCGACGTCCGTACTCAACACAAAAATCACCATGCACAGCAGCATCGATCCCTGCATACACACGCGGCGAACGCGCGGGCGCCCCCCGCAACCGCTGTCAACCGCCCCTCGCCCAGAGGCAGGCGGCCCATCCCCTTCCATGCTGACAAGGCGGGCGCATAGGCAAACCTTCCTCCCCCAGCGAGCCTACAGCGCTGCATAAGAGCCGCACGCGTTCCGCTGCCAGCCACGAGCGTGGCGCGGCAGCAGCGCAGGGGAATCGAACACAATCCAATGAACTAGCTGCAGGCAGCCCGGTGTGTCTGCCTCCCCCATCCCCCCCCTCCGCCCGCCCTCTGCCGCGGCCGCCTTGTCCCTCAAGCAAGCAAGCAAAGGCCTCCACCCGCTGGATTTGATTATGGTGTCGCCGTTACACACAAATACCATCCGCGGGGCCCCGCATCCCGCCCCGTCGCGCCTCGCAGCGCATCAAGACAGTGTTGTTCCCAGCCGGCCCCCTCGCCCCTCACCCCGCCGCCGCCGGCGCCCATCCGTCCCAAAACCCCCGCGCCCCGAAATCGAGGTTGCCGCCGCACAGCACGACGCCGACGCGGCGGCAGGCGGAGAGGCGGGGGGATGCTGAGAAGGCGGGCGACAGCGCCGCGGCCAGGCCGGCGGCACCGCTGGGCTCCACCACGACCTGCGGTTGGCGGTTACGGGCGGTTACGGGCGGTTATGGACGGTTATGGGCGGTTATGCGTGGTCCCGGGCGGATACAGGCGGATACAAGGCGGCTATATTCATCCAGTGCATCCCCTCCCTGCCCCCTGGCGCCCAGCCGCACTGGTCACTGCCAACCCCTCGCC
>NW_014008029.1:0-3035 GCF_000611645.1 Monoraphidium neglectum | reverse complement strand
GGGCTCAGGGGGGGGACGAAGGGGCGGCAGCGCTTGGAGCTGCAAGGTTTGCAGAGCAGAGAGGAGAACAGCGGCGTGGCGAGCCGTGCCGCCTGTGAGGTGGCAGGCGCGGTGCGCATCAGGTGGCGGCAGCGGCGCCACCCAGGCAGCGGCAGGGGCGCCCTCGGATGCGTCATGCCGTGCCCGGGCACCCCCAAACCCCCCAAAACATCTCGCAGTCAACACGATGATCTCAAACGGCTACCTGGCGAAGGTGCGAGGGGCTGGCCCCGCGCCGGGCAGCAGGGGCGCTCCATTTCCACCCTGCTGAGCGGGGCGCCCCGCTGGTCAGTGCAACCAGCCAGCCGGCCCCTGTGCGGCCCTGGCTGGCGGCAGTCCGTGAGTTGCGAAGCTCGTGGACTACGGTAGTGATTAAAACTGAGACAATTTTTTTTCACCCAGAGGTGCCTTTGTTACCGGTCTTGTTCATCAAAAGTGCCCCACCCTCTGTTTCCTGTGCGTTCTTCCCAGGTGGTCAACGAGCGTGTCGTGACCGAGGAGGACATGGGCCGCGTGGGACTGGGGACGGACGGCGACTTCAACCAGAAGGAGCTGTCAGACCTCTGCAACAGGTGAGGCAGCTCTTTGCGGGTCTGCTGGACAGCCCGCAGACGCGCCGACAGCCCCGGCCGCCGCGTCGCACCTAATCACCCCCTCCCTGAATGCGAATCCGAGGCGCTAAGCATGGCTGCAAGCAGCCAGCACCACGCACGGGCTCGTCCGAGACGCACTTGACCCCACACTGGCTGTCCTCCCCGCGCGCCGCCGTGCGCGACCCCAGCCCCAGCCGCAACGCGCTCGTGGTGGAGACGTGGCGTCGCCTTGCGGGCCCGGGCGGCAGCAAGGCGCGCCCCGACGGGACGGCACGCAAGACGCTCGTCTTTGCGGTGGACCGGGCGCACGCGGAGGCACTGACCAAGGAGTTTGAGGCCGCGGGTGAGTTGGCGCGGCCGCGCCGAGGGCGGGAAGCGCGCCAGGGCTCCTGCTCCGTCCTGCGCACCTGAAGTGACCACCGGAAATAATCAACGCAGCGGGTTTCAGACTTGGCTCCGGCCAAGCAGTCCGCTCATTTTTGCGTCCCGCGTTGTCAGCGGCACGCGGACCCAACGTATCGGGCGCCAAGCGTCCGCCCTATAGACGAATCCCCATGCCCCCGTCGCGCCCCGTCCCGCGGCGCCAGGCGTCAAGGGGTGCGCGCTGCTGCACGGCGGCACGCCGCTGCAGCTGAGGCGCAGCGTGCTGACGGCCTTCAAGCACGGCGCGCTCAGCGTGCTCGTGAACGTCATGGTGAGCGCAATTATATTCATGTTATATTCTGCTCTACTCTACCCTACTTTACCAACCACACCGCTCCCCCCCCCCGCCCCTAGATCCTTACCGAGGGCTTCGATGACCCGATGGTGGAGGCGGTGTTCATGGCCCGCCCCACGCGCTCCACCAGCCTGTACACCCAGGTCCGCCGGCGCAGCGGCGGGCGGCCGGGCAAAAGCTGGGACGGCGGGAGGGCGGGGGGCTGGGAGCGGGACCGGGAGTGAAGGAGGGTGGCAGATTGCACCTGAAAAGGGGAGGTTAAACAGTGCAAGTCGACGCTTTCGTGCGCAGCAGAGCCCGCGTTTAAGAACCACCACTAGGGTTGCGCTGCGTTCGGCACCCGCAGTGCGTTTCGCAGCCCTGGCCCTACCCTGTCCCGCCTCCAATGCTGACATGCCCGCGTACGCCGCTGCGGCCGCCCGCGTCGGCGCGCCGCATTGTGGCAGATGGTGGGCCGCGGGTTGCGCAGGCACCCGCTGAAGCGCGAGGGCTGTCTGGTGGTGGACTTCACTGACTCGGGGGGCAAGCATGACATCAGCCAGGTGGGGGATGTCAGCATGTGCAAGACTGTGTGCTCCTGGGTGCACGTGTGTGTGTGTGTGTGTGTGTGTGTGAGTGTGTGTGTGTGGGGGGGGGATGCACGTGTTTGCAAATGGCAAAGGGAGGGACAGAGCGTATGAGCGATGGAGAAAAGAGAGCGTATTACGCATGTGACAAAGAAAGAGAGACAGACAGGAAGAGAGAGCGCGCACGTGCGCACGCATGCGCACCTGGACGCACATCGTACATCCCCACTGCGTGTGCGTGCACGGGTGTACGGTGATGCAGTCTTTTGAGACATGTACAGATATGTAATATGGGTAGCTGTGCAGAATCTGGTAGCCATCACGACGTCAGCCTGCGGATTATACTCCTCATTTATACTGATCAGCATTCATGGATACGCCCCATTACACTGCAGTCATCGGCGCGGCATCCTGGCCCGTTACACCCCGTGTCCCAACAGCTGGCAGTTACCAACCGCCAACCAACCCCTTAACATGCCGACCGCCGCCCGCACCGACCGACTGCCATTTCCAGATCGTGGACTGGCGGACTGTGCTGGACGCCGGGGAGGACAGCGCCCCGCCGGCGCCGCCCGGCGGCGACCGGGCCGCGCGGGTGGGGGAGGCGCTGCAGGCAGTGCGCGACCTGCTGCAGGCCGACGACGGCGCCAGGTCAGCACACCGCGGACGCGGCCTGGGGTCGTTCTCCTCAGGCGCTGCGCCGGCGAAACAGCGGTTTCTCCGGGCCTCCAGACGCCCCAACCTGCCGGGGTGGGGGCGGCCATCGGGCCCGATGCAGCAGCCAGTTGGCGCCCCGCACCGGTGCCTCCCAGCACGCTCGACGCCCCTCCATCACACTGACGCGCCCCTTTTCCTCGTCCCCCACACTCGTGCACGCCCTTCGTACCGCAGGTTCTGCTGGGTGCAGTCCGGCCCTCACTTTTCCTGCAGCCTGTTCAACCATGGCAGCCTCTGGCTGAAAAGGCTGTCGCCCCCGGGGCTGCCAGGGGGCGCCGAAGCGGCTGCGCAGGCGCCCGCGCACGCAGAGGGCGAGCCCGCGGCCGCGGCTGCGGCGGGCGGGACCGGGGCCGCGGGGGCAGCCGAGGCGGCGGCGGGTTCGCCGGGGGCTGGGTCGGGGCC
>NW_014008030.1:0-3036 GCF_000611645.1 Monoraphidium neglectum | reverse complement strand
CCGCCCCACCGGCCCATCTTCCCTGTATTGCCGTCGCGGCAACTCCAGCTCACCCCACCCGATTTTCCCCACCCCCTTCCCCTGCATATCATCCCGCAATCCCAGGACTACGTTCTTGATCAGATCCTGTTCGCTCGTGAGAACTCGTTCGCGCGCGCGGCGGCGCAGGGCGGGGTGGAGGACAGCGCGGCTGCGCTGGAGGCGGTGGCCTCAGATCTGGATGTCCTGCAGGTGTGTGGTCCACACACGGGCGCGGTACATGGGCCCGCAATAGAAGTGCATGTGGTACGCATGGGTGCAGCACACTCGGCCGCAATCTCTGGGTCTGGTTGGTGGGTGTTGCAAGTGGTGTTGGTCGATGGCATCGGCAGGGGCAGCAGCCATTGGCAAACCTCGGAAGCCTGAGCGCGAAGCATTTGACCAGCATTTGACCAGCATCCAATCAGCGTTCAACCAGCATTTGACCAGGTTCGACCAGCGTTTGAACATGATTTGACCGCGGTCAAACCGCGCCGCAGGACCTGGCGGTGCCGCTGCTGACGGTCCTGGATCTGGTGGCAGACGCGGCCCCCACCGCCGGGGGCTTCTTCTTTTCCGCGGCCG
The DNA here is from genome assembly GCF_000611645.1 of Monoraphidium neglectum. Lineage (NCBI taxonomy): Eukaryota > Viridiplantae > Chlorophyta > Chlorophyceae > Sphaeropleales > Selenastraceae > Monoraphidium > Monoraphidium neglectum. The sequence continues at coordinate 2,433 of NW_014008030.1, read as the reverse complement.
CCTCCCCCTCCCTCCGCGCGCCATCTTCTGCGCGCGGCGCCGGCGGCGGCAAGCGGCTGCCGCCCGGCGGCGCGGCGGATGCGCCGGCGCCGGCGGCGGCGGCGATCCCGCTGCTGGGGGACAAGGCCGGCGGCGGCGGCGCTGCACTAGCGGCGGCGATCGCGGCGCCGCCGACAAAGGAGGAGCTTGGGCAGTGGAAGGCGGCGATCGCGGGCCACGAGCACTGGGGCGCGGCGGCGCCTTTGGTGTTGGAGTACTACCGGCGCCACGGGTTTGGGGTGACGTCGCGCAACTCGACACTCAGGTGCGATCTGAGATCTGAGATCCGGAATGCCCACCACCAAAGCTTGGCTTAAGCGTCTGCCTTCAGATGGCAGGCTGGGAGGAGGGTCACTGAGGCGTGTCAGTTGGATTTGTTTGGCATGGGGCCGCCTGCGCGCGTGGTGGTGGGGCCCAGCCACATGGCTGGACGCTTCCCAAATGACCTTTCGTAACTCGATGGCACCTCATTTAGGTGATTTGTATAATATCATTTGAGCATTGCGTGTCATCCATACGCGAACCCGCAGATGGAGCAAGGGCGCGTTTGAGGAGGCATCGGAGGGCGCGGAGGGCACCCCCAGGGTCGCGCTGGCGGCGCACAGGCAGCAGCGGGCCGCGCTCGACGCTAACACTCTGCGGCACGCGGCAGGCCTGCCGGCGCAGCACGCGATAGGTGGGCCGCCGTGTATCAGCGCAGCTTTGGGCAGGGGACAGCATGGCATGTATCAGCAGCGTGGCCAAGCCGGCGCTTTTTGTGGAAATCATCACATGCGGAGCCGCGTTCCCGCAGCCAGTGAGAACGGTTCCTTGTGCGATGGCGGAACACTGCACCTGCTCCTTACACAGCATCAAGCGCCGAGGGCCCCTCGCTCGCGTGGCACGACTAATACCCCAATTTGATAGGTGCAACTAACCCATATGCTTCACGGATGCTCTTTCCGCCAACGCTGTACCCCAACAACCCCCTGTGCAGTCTGCGGGCCTCCTGGCAGCGGCAAGAGCTGGATCTTGTGGGAGGGCACCCTGGCTGCCGCCAAAAAACAGGGTGGGCGTCACGGGAGCCTTGTATTCTTTGCATGTATGGCCATGTGCATTCAATGTGGGTGTGTGTATGTGAGAGAGACAGAGATAGTATGTGCGTGTGCAGGTGTGTGTGGGTGTGCTCGTGCGCCCACATGTGTGTGTGTGTGTGTGTGTGTGTGTGTGTGTGTGTGTGTGTGTGTGCGCGCGCGCGCGCTCTCTCCTGTGGTGAGTCAGCGCTCGCCTTGGTTGGTCCAGGGCGGTATTCGCGCCCCACGCCTGCTTGGCCGCTGGCGGGGGCGTGCGCCCCCGAGCCATGCGCCGTGTCGGCTGCGGCAGCAGGGCGCGTTCTGCAAACCCGGCCGCGCCGCGCTTTTCCAGGAGTCAGCAACGGCTGGATTGTTGGCTCGTCCCCGCGGGAGCCATGAGCGCGCACCGCAGCTCGCACCACCAGCCCTGCCTGCTGGAGCCTCCAGCAACCTTGGCTGTATCTGGAACACACTGTCAGGCCATACTCCCATTCCTGTCAACCCCCGCGGCGCACTCTTTGAGCTTCTTTCTTGCCCCCCTGCCCAAACTCATTTGTCTAAACCTTCCCAGGCATCAGGCTTGTGGAGGTGACGTCATCGGAGCTGGGGAACATCCTGGACATCGCGCGCGGCTGCGCCAGGTGAGCTGTGTGCAGCGCGCACATGTGTGTGTGTGTGTGTGAGATTGTGTGTGTGAGTGTGTGTGTGCACGCGCGTGCACACAGCTGCATTTGTGTGATTATTTGGGAGGGTTGTGCGTGTTCAGGTGTAGAGAGCGAGGGCGAGTGCGTGTGCATGAAAAAGCACCATTCTCCAGCACAAGGCTGACGAAGCTTGCCAACACACCTGCTACGTCTCACTTTCTCATTGCCCGCGGTCCGCCTGCCCGCCTCACATCATACTCAAGCACATCACATTACGCTTTGCCAGCAGCAAATGAGAATGAATTCCAATAAGCCTGCCGGCCTCCACCATTCCAGGTATCCTCGTGTGCGGTTCATCCTGGTGGCAGACCACGTTGACCTGCCAGTCAGGGGGTCGCTGCTGCAGGTGGGGCGACGCGCGCGCGCGTGTGTGTGTAGTTGTGTGTGTGTGTGTGTGTGTGTGTGTGTGTGTGTGTGTGAGACTGTGTGTGTGGTGTGCACGCGCGTGTGTTCTTGCCCAAACATGCGCATGCAGGTGCGTCAGGTGCGAAGGACACGAGAGACATCTCCCTCGTCCCGCTGCACCAGGATGCGCCATTGCCCGCAATGCCGCAGCCGCCTGCGTCGACGTTGCGTTGGGGGCAAGCAGCCAGGTGCAACCTCTCCCCCCGCACGACCCGCTGGCCCCATCCAACCTC
>NW_014008031.1:0-3035 GCF_000611645.1 Monoraphidium neglectum | reverse complement strand
AATACACACACACCTACATGCAAAAACACACGAGCGCGCGCACGCACCTGGTAACGATTGCATTGACTGGTAACGCTGCCACCAAACGTCGCCTTGAACGTCACCGTGTTGTCCGCCTGGCACAGCTGCACCCCCGGCCCCGCCGCCGGCGGTGCGCCGCCGCTCGTCCCGCTCGGCGCGAGCGCCGAGCCCGACTCGGACGCCTTGCCTGCGCCGCGCGCCGCGGGCGACGCGAACGACCCGAGCAGAGACGCGCACTCGCCGCCGTTCTTCTTGACAGGCGCATCCCCTAGGAAAGAGAAACGCTGGGACGCCGCGGGCGCGCGCTGCGGCGCGTCCCCCTTTGCGTCCTCCGCCGTGCCGCCGCCGGCCGCGGCGCCGGCGGACGCGCCGGAGATCACGACCAGGCCGGTCAAGATCCCGGGATCTGGGGTGCTGGTGGTCAACGAGTACTTGCAGCTGAGGGCGGCCGGCTTGGAAGGCGAAGGGGCGGCGGCGAGGATGACGTCACCATTGTCGTCGGTGGGGCAGCTGCGGGCGCGTCGTTTTGCATCGGGTTGTGAGGAGGGGGGGACTGTTCAGGAACGAAGGGTTGATTGTGCTACCAGCGACGTGAGAAAGGGGGTGGCAGCGGATTGCGCAGGGGACGAGGCGTCCTCTGCAGTGCTGGAGCCGACGGCGACGCCAGTGTCGGCGCCCTGCACCTCGACCCCCGGCCGCTCCGCTCTCGAAGCCGCCACCGGAGTGGCAATCATCCAACGACCGGCCCACCACCTCGCGAGGGCGCCGCACACCAAAGTGTCCGCAGCCCGCCCGCCGCGGCCCCGCCAACCGCCAGCGTCCGCGCCCCCGCCGTGGCCCCCGCGGCCCCCAGCAGAGCCCCCACCACTTGTAACAATCCTAACCCCACCTCGCGCTCTGTGGCAGGATGGCCTGGACCTCTGTCGGCCTCAGCGCCTCCACCCTCACGTCCTGCAGGACCCACGCCGTCGGCGTCGGGTTGCGCACTGTGATGGTCCCGCTCAGCTCGTAGCTCTCCCCCTGGGTAGTGCGCGTCGCCTGCAAAAAGCAGCAAAGCGTTTCCAGCAAATCGGGGATTGTCGTGTCAATCAGGGATCTCCGGGGAGCCGCGGTTGCGCGCACGGCGTGGAAGCGGTCGCGCGGGCCGCGAATGGGCGGGGCCGGACGGGAGCGGGGCGAGTGGCAGCCGTAGAGCCGCTGCGATGGCGCAGCTGCACGTGCAGCAGGCGGCGAAAGCAGGCAGCTGCCATCCAACAGCCACAACCATCCCAGCCGCACCACCAGAACGCCTTTCGATCGCCAAAGACTCGGCTACCAAACCCCAAACCCCACAAACCTTGTAGGTATAGGCTGCTGTCGCCGCCCCCTGCTGCGACCCCTTCTGTACCAGCAGCGCCCCGGGCGACACTGTGCCGTTTAGGGCCCAGCCGTACTGCCGCACTACTGCAAGCGACGGCGCGTCCAGCGTGGCAGTGGGGCCGGGGCGGGGGCAGCCCTCCACCGCGATGGATACGACTCCCAGGTCCGACACCTGGGGGGATGGATGGATTTCGGGTTTGGAGGCGTTGGGTCAGGGTTGAAAGCAAGCAGAATGGCTCAGGGCTGTGAGGGCACATGGGGAGCCGGGTCGCACGTGCATGCGGCTCAAACAGTGGCGCCTGGGCAGGCGCGGCGGCAGGCGAGCGGACGGCGAGTGCGGCGGCGGGCCCCGCGCGACTGCTGAAACCGGCCGGACGTCGACAAGCAAGGGACAGGGGCCGCGGCATGCAGATGCCCTGACCTGCGATGTGTCGCCTGCCAGCTCTATGAGGGTGGACACGAGGTTGGCGGCCTGCAGGGGAGGGCGGATATTCAAGTTTCAAACTCCAAGTCCAAAAATTTCGGGTCACGACAGCCCTTGATCGGGGAGGTGCAGCCTCCCACACCCCGAGCAAAAGCGGCCCCGGAAGCAGGGGCAGGTGTCACGACGCACAATGAGCTCCGCACTGCCGTCGACGTCGCACCAACGGCGTCGCGAGCCCGCCGAGACCCACCGTGTAGGTGCCGCAGGCGGTGCTGGAGAATGGCCCGAATTCGGCCTTATACGTATACGAGACGCTCCCGCACATCCGCTGGCTCGCCTCCTGGCCATCAAACGCGTCGGGCGCCTTTCCCCTGAAAGCCTTGACGCCCGCCGCAGCGGCCTTGCTGCTGCCGTTGGCGGAGATCGACTGGAGGGTCTTAGGGTTTATGGCGGACGGCACAACGATGGGCGTCTCCTCCTCCTGCCCGTCGAAAAAATTGTCGCTGACAAAGGCGCACGCGCCCGGCGTGCTCGACTGCAGCGCGGCCACGCCGGCGCCGCCGGCGCCGCCGCGCGGGACGGAGAGGGCGTCGCTCGTGTACGCGGCCCCGCCGGCGTCGCGCGCGCGCGCGAAGACGCGCAACGCGCCGGGCGGCGCTGGGATATTTGAGAACCGGCACGTGAGGCCGCCGCCGGGAGCGACGGCGCCGGTTGGCTTTGCCCCGTCGCACTGGAGCTGAGTCAGCTCCTGCTCCCGCGGCTGCCCGCCGGTATTGAGCGAGGCAATGAGTGACACGCCGCCGGACACGACCATGGGTGACGCGTCGTTGTTCTTGAGCGTAACCAGCCCGCTCAGCATCCCAGGGCCGGCGGCCGCGGTGAACGCCCTGACGGCGCCGCTCTCTGCGCCCGCCCAGCTGAGTAATCGGGCCGCTTGGGTGCGGGTGACCTGCACCTTGTACTGCACGCTGACCTTCTGGCTGTACTTCACGCGGTACGACGCCTTGTCGGGTGACACCTTGACGGACCAGCGGTACGGGGAGTCCGTGTCACCCGCGCCGGCGCCGTCGGAGATGCCGTCGGCGGGTGACGGCGTCAGCTGGAGGTTAAATACGGTTACGTCGACCTTGGACGGCGGCCCGCCCGCGGCCGGCGGCGGCGGCGACGCCGGCGGCGGTGCCGGCGGTGGGCTCGGCGGGTTCGGCGGGTTCGGCGGGTTCGGCGGTGCTGG
>NW_014008032.1:0-3037 GCF_000611645.1 Monoraphidium neglectum | reverse complement strand
TGTTCTGTTTTTCGGGGATGGGAGGGGGCAGAGCTGACTGTCAGTGCTGTGCGCTCACAACGCCTGATCAAAAGCATATTCTGGAAACACGCATGTCATCCCCAAAGTTCTGGTTCCCTTCCTTGACGTCAACTCACCACCCTCTCCCTCCCTCCAAGGTTGGCGCCATCGCCGCGCACACAGCCTCGGCCGTCATCGCCCGCCACGGGCCCCAGCTCGACCCCTCAGACGCACGTAGGGTGGTGCTGGCCGCCGCGCGCGCCGCCGTCGCGGACGCCTCGGCTCCGACTGCGGGCGTCAAGGGGGCCGCGGTCGGCGGCAGTGGTGGTGGCTGCTCCCTGATGAGCGTCCTGGAGGCGAGGGCGCTGCTGGGGGCTGAGGAGCGGGCAGCGGCCGGGGGCCCTGACACCGAGAAAGGGACGGAGCCGTCGAGGTAGGAAAGGACTTGACTGCGGAGTCGATCTCCAACGAGCCGCTCGGGACGCGGCCGGCCGGACGGTGCAGCGCCCCGTGGGTGCGCCTGGGCCCGCCAAGGGTGGGGCCGGCGCCAGCTGCGGCTGAGCTCCACCGACTGGGCGGGCGGCCCTGGTTTTGTGCGCGTTTTCCCTGGACATGTGCATGAACATGCGGGGCCAGCTCGCAGCACCTGGTTGAGGGATTTTCAACTCACTTGGCGTCTGCGTAGAGCACGTGCACTGCCCTCCGTACGCCTGCAGTCCCCATGCGACCCGTGCCCCTGAGCTGTCCCTCGGGTTCGCACGGAAATTGGCAACAATGGCCGTTACAAAACAGCAACATACAGCGCCGCTGCCGCGGCCGCGATTGCCTTGCTTCATCCCTGGCCTCTTATGCCCCTGCTGCGGAGCCATGGGTGCCAAGTGGCTGAGGTCTCCAGAGCACGTGTTCCCTGTGCTCGCATGGTTGGCGTCTGTGTGCTTGGTTTCGAACTGCCATCTTGGCCAAACTGATCCGCTTCGTCCAATCACCTGATACAATCATCCAGATGCTTCTGCTGTGTTGGTGTGTGACCGCGGCAGCACGCTCAATTCGCCTCTTGCAGCGCAGCGCACCCGTCACACGCCATCCCCCCGAACGGCACAGCCATGAGCATTGAAGAGCAGCGCGCGCAGCGGCGCGACCCGCCCCCCCGTCACCTGCGGGGACGGCGCCGCGCCCCCCGTGCACAGGATCGAGCTGGGGTGATGTGTGGCCCCCGCCGACCTATTGAAAATGGTTGTGAGAGCAAGAGAGCCGAGTGCTGCACCGCACCCCACTGCGGGCCAGGGGCCAAGCGGACAGGCGGGCCTTGCCGCTGCTGCCTGCCCTGCCCCAGTGAGCCGGTGCTCTGTCTGGTGCAGTGCCAATGTACCACTATAGATTGTCCTTTGCGCACCTTGGCCTGCTGCGATGATGTACCACTACCCATTGGCATCTGCCAGCGATCCTTGCTGGAACTAGCGAGAAGCCGTGCGCGGCACCCCGTCTGTTGGTGCGTGTGCTGCGCAGCCTCGCAACAGCAAGCCCGCTCTGGCTCATTGCAGCTGTTGCCTCGTCCGATCCCTCCTCGCAAACAGCCTGATACAAGCGTGCCGCGCCTGTTTCCCATTTCAGAGGGGCGCACGCGCGGTGTGGTGATTGATGATGGCACAGGGGTCGGTTCGGCCGCGGCTTGCAATGTACCCCCTGCGACCTTGTGCGATTTTTTGAGGCTGGCTGCTGACCCCTGTGAGCGAGGGGCCCCTTGCCACGCCGGCATACAACATGAGGGAGCCGCGGCTCCCCTTGCCGAGGCAGGCGCACCTGGGCTCCGCGGGAACACAGCAGGCGTACTGCCGTACTAAAGCAACGCACTCGCCCTGTGTCCTAGGGCGGTCGTGCGTCGCGCAGTAACACGTGACTCGATGGACAAGCCGCTCTGCCACACCTGACTGCTGGCCAGGGTGAAGCCTTGGCGCGAAAGCGGCTGCACCGTGCCGCACCAGCTGCACAGCATTGCAGCCGTCGCGCGCAGGTGCTGCAGTTGCAGCCTGCTCCACCCTATGGGCGTCGCGCACAACAGCGTGCGCGGCCAGGCGGCCAGCGCTTCCTGCGCTCCTGCCTCTGCCAGCCACCATTCGTTGATTGCCCTATGAACAGGCCCACCTCACCGCGCAGGCACCCCCCAGGGCCGATGCCACGGGGCGAGTTTGAGGTCAGCCGCAACCCCAGAAAACGTAGAGCCGGCGGTCTGGGTGGTTACAGATGGGTGGCGTGGGGCTGCGACCAACGAGCATGAGAGAAAATTTGAGGCCCTCGGGAAAAAATGGAGGGGTCGCCCCTCGAGGCCACCTTGCGAGGTGCTTCACTCGGGAGGTGCCGCTCCTGTCGAACAGTAGTAAGTGCACATGCGATGGAATCCAGAATGCGCTGCTCGGCTCAAGTATGTGACAACGCGCGAAGAACCGCCCCCGTGCGCGAAAGGCTGGCAAAATGCGGCACACGGGGCCAGCTTGCAGCACTCGCAGTGAAGCGGTGGCAAGTTGGGCGAGGGGGAACAGGGCGTAGGCAGCAGGCTTCGTGCTGCATGTATGCGCCCTGGCCCCTCTTAACAGGGAGCTGGATGAAGGGGAGCAAAATCGTTGGGGTGCTGTTGCAACAAAAAAGCAGCCCTGCCTCAGCAGCTGCAGCCAAGAAAACCAGGGAAAACATGGAGACCTGCCGGTGCTCTTGTCCCGCCGCGGGCCGCGCGTCCAAAGGGAGCGGCGGCTGTCACTGCTGAGGCAGCTCCGGCAGCGGCGGCAGCAGGACCCGGGACTGCTGCTGCTGCTGCTGCTGCTGCTGCGTCGGCGTCGGCGGCCGCGCCGCGAACGTGGACACGCTGCGGAGGTCGGCTGACGCCATGTGGAATATGAACGAGGGGAAGTCCTGGCGGCTGACCAGGTGGTCAGAGTCCGTGTCTGAGGCTGGGGGTTGGGGGGACGAGGATGGGGTTGCGGGTGGGATGACCAGGAGGGGGGTCAGTGTGGTGGATGCGGGTGCCGAGAGGGCGGGGAAAGGG
>NW_014008033.1:0-3037 GCF_000611645.1 Monoraphidium neglectum | reverse complement strand
CCCATGCACGACGCGGGACCGCCCCGACTGCCGCAGCCCGCCGCTCGTCGACCCCGCGTCCGCCCGCGCCGCCCACGTTCCCCTGCGCGGCGTCGCGCTGCTGAGCCTCTCCGCCGACCAGCAGCTGCTCGCCGCCGCGGCCGGCCGCGCGGTGCACCTCTTCTCGCTGTCCCAGCTCGCGCGCGGCGGCGCCAGCGGCGGCGGCGGCGGCGGCGGCGCGGTGGCGCCGCTGCACACCCTGGATCTAGGCTCGGACGTCCTCGAGTTTGCCTGGTGCCCCAGCGGCGCCGCGGAGGACCTCCCTGCTTTCCTCGCGCTCACCGCCGACCGGCAGCTGCTGCACGGCGGCGTCGGCAGCGGCACCGCGGTGCTGGCCGAGCGCGTGGACGCCTTCTCTTGGTCCCCGGACGGCGCACACGTGGCGTACTCCAGTGGGAAGCTTCTGGTGGTGACGGCGCCCGATTGGCGGGACACGGCGTTCAGGGTCACGGTGGACGTCGACGGCGCACGTGAGCGTGATGGGCCGCGCGACCCGGGGCGGGGGGGCGCGGGGCCTGCGGCTGCGCTGGGGGTGGCTGTCGGTGCCTCGAGGCAGCGCCCGCGGGTTGGAATTCGTGGCTGTGGGGAGGGCGGGCATGCGCCGGCAGCTGCGGTGGCTGCCGAGGTCGGCAGTGGAATACACCGCCCCCAGGCAGCAAGTGAGGACGCCGGCCGGCCCCACCGCGCCCGCCCACCACCTACATGAACGCCCCGCGCCTCTCGTCCCCAAACGCCCGACCCGCTCTCCCAACACCCACCGCCGCGCTGCCGGCCCTCCGCGCAGCCCCCGGCGACGCCGTGCTCGAGTCCCTCCGCTGGCTCTCGCCGCGCGCCATCATCGCCGGCATGCTGGCCGTCGAGGCTGACGAGGACGCTGACGAGGACGGCGGCGGCGGCGGCGGGCAGCGGGAGGAGGAGGACGTTTTTATCCTGGGGGTCACATGGGAGGGGTGGGACGGCACCGCCGGCGGCGCGCCGGAGGGCGTGGCGGTGGCGGACCTGGGGCTTTACGTGATGGGGGTGAGCCCCGGGGGTGGGCGAGGGGTGGAAGAGAGGTGGGACGGCTGGTGTTTTTAGGGATGCATGTGGGGGCAGCAACTCTGCTGGCGTGCCTGTTGTGCAGGGCCGCAGGTGGGGGCACGGCGGCGCCGTGCGCAGGCGAGCAGCGCTGGGGCCTGCGGAGGGCGCACAGCCACGCAGCGCAGGTGGCGGCTGGCTGCTGGCGGCTGCGGCTGGCACGAGGCGTTGCAACACTCCAGCAACAGTTTCCTGAGTGTTTGGTGACGCCGCACCGTCTTGTCCCTCCTCGGCAACCCTGGCGCCCGCCCGCAGCACGAGGAGGAGTTTGTGGGCTGCGGCCACGGCGGGTGGCCCTACCTGAAGGCAGCGTTCGTGCGGGAGTGGCAACTCGGGGTCTACGCCCATCGCAAGGTGCGGGCCAGCGGACCCTGCAACCCCCGCCCCCCCACCCCCCTGAAAGTCCGGCGCGCACCCGCTTCTCCCGGCTGTGCTGCATGCCTTGGTTGCCTGCTGACGGCGTCAGTGCGGGGTGGTGTCCATGCGTACGCGGGCGCACACATGCTCACACTTGAACACACACACACACACACACACACACACACGCGCGCGCGCGCGCGCATGAACGCATGAACGCATCCACGCGTGCATGCACGCACTGCTTGGCTGGTGCCCATCACCTCAACACGGTCAGCTGTTTCCCCCCATGTTGCTCGAGTTGACATTAGCATACCTTCTGGCTGCAACCCTGCCGCCATCCCGATCATCTCATTTGGCCCAAGCGTGAACCCTCCACAACCTACAAGAGCGGACGGCGAGTTTGTTGCAGTGGCCGTGCCGCCCCCCTCCCCCTTTATGCACGCGACCTCATTGCACCCCATACGCCCCCAACCACGAAACCCGCAGCCTGTGCGCAACCCTCTGCCCACCCAACCCATGCCCCGCTCTCCCCCCACCCCCACCCCCTGCAAAGGGGACCGATGAGTATGTAATGCTGGCCGGGCTTGGCGAGGGAAGCTTCCAGGGCGAGGGGGGCCGCGCCGCTGACCTGGCGCAGACCGACATGGCGTTCAAGGCGGCCGTGCCGCTGCTGCCGGGGGACGAGGCGAACTTTGTGACGGGCCTCGCCATCGATTACAGCAACACGGTGCGCCGGGCGGGCGCGGCCGGGTCTCTGCGCCGCCGCCGCCGCTGCTTGTGCTTGCGCCCGTGCCTGCAGCCCCGCGCCGCCGCTGCCGCCGCCGCGCGCCACCGGCGTCGCCGCGGGCGCCGCGCGCCAGCGGCCGCGCCGGGCCTGGCACGGGGAAAGGCCTTGCAGGCCCTGGGGGGAGGGCTGCGCGCTGTGCGCCGGGCCCCCTTTCCAACATTGCGTACAATGTGTCGATATCACAACCCTACAAACAACCAATAGGACACGTTGGAGCACCCGCGGGACCCCGAGAAGAACCTGCCAGACGTCCCTGGAAGCTGCGTGCTGCTGCTAGCCACAATCGACGGCGCGCTGCGCCTGTACCGCCTGGCCAACTTCCAGAAGCGGGACGGCCTTGCGCGCGCCCCGGAGCCGCTGCCGGTCGGCGCTGCGCCGTGGGTCGCGCAGGCGGTCGCGGCGGCCAAGCGGGGCGCGGCGGAAGAGCAGGAGGTGTGCATTTGTGTGTTTTGAGGGGGGGACTGGGGTAGGATTTATGTGGCTGCACGGGTTGCGTGTGCGGGACGAGCCGTTTTTGGGAGGGGGCGCGTGCGCCAGCGCAGTGCTGCCATGAAGGTGTCTGCCCCGGGCGCCGCGGCTGCTCCGCCGTCCCTCTGCGCCGGAGGAGCGGCGCGCGGCTCGCAGCTTGCGGCGTCTCTTCCAGAGCCTCGCGCGCCGCCGGCGCTGCCGCTGCATTGCACCCATCCAATTCTCATCCGCAGGAGTCTGAAAACTCGGTGTCCAGTCCATCGCCCCCGTTTGCAGCGCTCGCCGCAAAGCAGCCCGCCGCCGCAG
>NW_014008034.1:0-3037 GCF_000611645.1 Monoraphidium neglectum | reverse complement strand
GTGCGAGGGAGCTGATGTTGAGGCTGCTTTCTAGGTTGAGGGCGCGGACCCGCGCCTCGTCGGGGCCGGGGGAGCCAGCGGCCTGGAAGGGGTGGCGTTTGGGGGGGGTCTCGCTTAACAGAGGGGTGTGGTTGCTTCGGGGGATCGTCCGATGATCAAGGGGTGGATATCTGGGGGGGCTTGGAAGGAGCTGCTCGGGGGTGATCGTGAAGCAAAGTGGGGCGCACACAGCCCAGCAAACAGGACACTCGCACGAGGCGCCCAGTGGGCATGCAGCGAGGCGAGCGCGGGAAGGGCCGTGCGCGCCACAAGCCGGCCGGCCAAGCAGCGGACGGGCCGCGGGCGGCGCCCACCTGCAGCGCGCGCTCCTTGAGCCGCCGCCGCCGCCCCTCCCGGCGGCGCCGCCGTCGTCGCCGCCGCTCGGTGTCTGCTTCGGCTATGGCAGCGCCATCCTGCTCGCCGCCGCCAGGTGGCATTGCGGCGCCGCCCGACACGGCGGCGCCCGCTGCACCCTTCTGCTGCTGCTGCTGCTGCTGTGCCTGCTTTGAGGATCGTTCGGTGCTGCCCCCGCTGCCAGCGCCGCCCTCCGGGCACACCGCCGCCCCCTCGTCATCCGTGACTGACCCGTCCGTCGATGACTCGTCGTCATCACCGCTGACATCATCGCCGTCCTCGTCGCTGTCGTAACTGCAGTCGCTGACGTCACCGCCGCCGCGGCTCCCGCGGCGCCAGGTGGTGGTGGTCAAGGGGTTGGCGGCGCTGGTGAGGAATTCACGCCCCTGGTGGGTGACGCGCTTGAGCGACTCCTCCTGCTTCAGTGACTGCGCGGGGCACGTGCACGCAAGCGTGCGTGCGGGTGTGTACATGTTGTACGTGCGAATGTGTGTGTGTGTGGGGGGGGGGTGCCCGCGCGTGCATTTTTTGCATGTGCATGCGGGCATGGTAAACGCCTGGTTTTGGGGTGGGGGTGTAAGGGTGCGCCCTGGTCCCCGAAAAGTGCGCTGCAGAGCCGGTGTGCTGGCAAGATGCGGCAGCGCACGGCAGCGCACTGCCCAACCCAACCGCTCCTCGACAGAAGCACCTGGACGCAAGCAGCTCAGCACGCGCGCGAACGCAAATGCGCGGCATGCCAACTGCAGGCAGAAAGGCGGCCTCTCCCTCTCGTTTGCCCCCTTGGCCTTGCCTGCCTGGCCCCCCTCTGCAACATGCACACGTGCTCACACACACACACACACACACACACACACACACACACACACACACACCTGTGCCGCATCCTCCGCCTCGGCCTCTGCCTTCCTGCTGGCCTCGAGCTGCCCCCGCCACTGCTCCCCGGCCTGCCACCGCTGCCCGCCCGGCCGCGCCTCCTGGCGTTCTGCGCTCTGCGCGTTGTGGGCGCGGCAGCGCGCTGTGTACTGCTCGCCGAGCGGCCGGCGCACGTGGCCGTCCCCCAGGCCAACGATTGCAGTGGTGTAGCTGAAGCGCTCCTGCGGAGGCAGGAACAGCGTGCAGGCGGGTGATTGGGGCGCTGCAGCGCATGCGGCTGACCGCGGACATGCGCCAAGCAGTGGAGCGAATCTGGGGAAACAGCAGCATGGCGCGCATGCCGACATTCGATCGCAGCGGCGTCCATGCATGGCACTGAAAATCAAGACTTGTTATCCTACCGTGGTGACATCGCCTCGTACTGCGTTGCTGAATGCTGGGGCCTTGTTGTGCACCACCGGCGAGCCTCCTCCTCCGGGCTCCCGCGAATTCCACATATGTGTTACTATGTATCTTTTTTATCGTGTCACACGCTTCCGCTGCGGCTCCTACGCAGTGCTCAACAATCGAAATTCGATTGCCGTGATGCCGGCCCCACGCGGTGCCAAAGCGGCATAATACGTAACTTCTAATTATATTTAAACACCTGATGGACTGCGTCCATGCAGGCCGGCCACGGCTTTTGCGTGCGGGTGGCCCAACCGGCGGTTTTCCCTGCGGCGTGCGCGCCCCGACAGAGCATGACACGCGCGCCCGGCGGCCAGCTGACGGCCACCCCCCAGGGATGACCCAGGCGGCGGCGCCGTGCAAGCGGCGCAGTGTTGGCGGTTCTCGTACTACTTAAGACAAGCATGTTGATGCGCACACAGCAGCAAGGAGCACAGGTGCAGGGCATGAGGGGGGACGTAGCGGTGTTAAAAGGCAGGCCGCCCTGGCCGCGACCGGCCCCCGCCCGCGGGCAGGCCGCAATGTTGCCGCTTGTTGCCGCTCGCCGCAGCCCCCTTCCCTCGCGCACGCTCACGGCCCCTCGCCCCGCTGCTCGCACCCCTGCCCTGCACCCCCAATCCCCGGCAGTGGCTGCTTGGAGGGGCAAGCTGCTGTCGTGTTTAATAAACCAACTTACAGTCGGCGGAGGGGGTCTCCTGCTGATGTCATGATGTGATGAAGCGCCGAATGAGGGCACCTTTACAGTAGCAATCACTGAAGCCGCAGCAAACCCAACGCGGCAAACAGCTAGGGCTCGCCGTTTGCGGGCGCGACACAGGGGGCCGGGTGGGGGAAGGGGGGGAGATTGGAAGTCTCAGCCCCCAGAGCTGTAAACTTTAGGCGGGATGTGGTTGCCGCCGCGCCGCTGCGCAGCGCGGCGGCTTCCCCCGCCGTGCTTGCAGGGAAGGGCGCGGCGCGCAGCGCTGCGTGGTGGTCGTGCGGGGCCGCCCGAGCGGACTGGAGAGCTGCAGGCGGGTGTCCAGAACCGCGGCCGCGGCGCGCGTGGAGCAGCGGCGCCCATAACGGGCGCTCGACGATCGAGTGAGGGGGGAAAGAAAGGACGCCCTGCGCGGGGCGGCGCGCGCGGCGCGCGCGCCTCTTAGGGGCCGCCGCCGAGGGCTCAGGCCCCGCCAGGCGCAGGGCAGGCGCCGCGGCGCCAGGCCGTCCCGCGCCGCCGCTGCAGCCGCTGCCCCTGAGCGCCGCGGGCCGCCGCTAACAAAGGCGAAGAGGGCCAAGCACTGTAAATCAGGGGAGCGGGTTTTGAAGGGGGACGCAACAAATGGGG
>NW_014008035.1:0-3038 GCF_000611645.1 Monoraphidium neglectum | reverse complement strand
CGCTGCAGCTGCCCGCGGCCTTAGCTGCCACGGCGCCGCTGCCCGGCGGCTCGTCCTTGTCTGCGCCTTCCATCAACGCGTTCCGCCCGGCGCCGCAGCTGCAGCCGCTGCTAGCATCACAGCTGATGGCCGGCGGCGTCGCGGCCGTGGCCGGCCTGCCGTTCGCCCCCGCGCCGTTCGACCCCCACTCCTACTGGACCCAGAAGCACTTCGGCGGCGGCGCCGCCACCTCCCTCCAGACGGCCCCCATGCCTGGCGGAACCGCGCGCGCGGCCGCGGCCGCGGCCGCCGCGCCGCCCCAGGGCCCGGTCAGCGCGCCTGAGCTCCGCGGTTACGGCGGCGGCCCGGCGTCGCTGCCGTCGCCATCGTGCGCGGCGGGCGGCGCCGGGTTTGGCGGCGGCGGCGCGCCGTCGGGCTTCACCATGTCTCTGTCGGGCCCCGCCGCCGCGCCCGTCCTGAGGCTGCCCGTGGTGCACTGGTGGCAAGACCCCAAGGCTGTCTTCGGCGACGGCCCCGGCCTGCTGGACCCCAACCAGCTTTGCGACGACGTCGCGATCAGCGGCGGCCCCTCCCTGCCCCGCTCGCGCGCGCGCAGCGGCAGCGGCGCCGGCGGCGCCGGCGCCAAGCGCCGCGCGGCCGCGCACGGCGGCGACGGCGCGGGGTCGGACACTAGCTGCCATGAGGCCGGCGGACGCCGCGGCGCGGCTGGACCGCCCGGCCGGATGTTGCCGCCGGACGGCGCGCCTGCGTCTGCAGCCACTGCCGCGGCCGCGGCCGCCGCCGGCGCCGAGGCCGCCGGCGCCGGCGCCGGCGCGGGCCGCGGGTCGGCGTTCAAGCCGGTCGAGCGGCGCGCGTCACCGAAGCGGCACAACAGCCGCGTGTGGAGCAGCCGGCCGTCCAAGATCGAGTCTGTGGATTCCGACGGCAACGACTCCTCAATGCTGCGCGCGCGCAAGCGCAAGCGGCACCACCACCACCACCATAGCGCTGCCAGCGCCGGCGGCGAGGCGAGCCAGCGGACCGACGGCAGCGCGTTTGCGTCGGCGGCCGCAGGCATTCTGATGTCGCTGTCGTCGGGCGGGTGACGGCGCCCCGGGTGACGCCCGAGAGCCGCGGGTGACGACGCGGGCCCGCGAGCCGTGCTGCGCCCAGTTGGCGCGGCTGTGAATGCCGCACTTAGCTTCTCTGATGTGTGAATATGGTACAGTACCATCGGAGCACGCGACGCACGCGTGCCCAGCTGCTTGATCTCAGATCAGGAATGCAGCCCGGTCCCAAATGTGTGCTTTCCGTGCCTCGTCAGCGCGCTGCGGACCCGCCGCCTCGCGGCTCAGGTCGTGCCGGTTCCTACGGCCGGCTAGCCGTCTGCCCACAGGCCCTGCGCCGCGCCTCCCGCGCGGCCCCCTTCTGGCTCGCACCCGGCCGCGCCTTGCTGCTTTTGGGACTTGGTCGGGTGCGGGGGTGCCTAGCGACCGCTGTGCCCAGGCAGCGTGTGCGCCGCACCCCGCCCCCGCTTCCCTGCGCCGCCCCGCCCCTGCAGCACCCGCGCGTCGAGCAGGCGCGGGAAGGCGTTACCCCCTTGCACTTCGAATTGAGCGCAGTCCGTGCGCGCGCGGCGGGCGTGCGTCAGCGCGCCCCGCCTCCCCCCAAATCGCGCGCGCGGGGCGCCGTGTCTCGCGCCGTTTGTGGCTTTAAAACCGTTGCACGCGCGTGCGCTCGCGCGCCGGCTGGCCCCAACCCCCGCATCGGCCCGTACGCCGGCGCACCCGCACCGGCGCCAGGGCTTGCGGTCAGGCAGGGGCTGTCTCAGCGATGCTCCCAAGCGTCCCTTCTTTCCCGTGTGTGCAACAGCGCGCCGACACATGCTATTGCCGACTCCCGCGCGCCCAGGCCCGGCGGCGGCGCCGCGGCCCAGGCTTAGAGTTGCCAGGCTTGGGGTCTAAAAGCTCGCCCCCCTTCGGAGGCGCGCGCCAGGCGGCCCTCGTGCGCCGCGATGCGAAACTCACCAGCACCGCAGTTGTCCAGCTTCCCCTCGGCCTCGCCCCGCGCGCCCGTCGACTTTCCCCAAAGAACCGGCCGGCCGCGAAAAGGGTGCGTGGCGCCCAACCCAGCACTTGGGGGCAGGCATTTGTTGCGCAGCGGCGGCGCAGCTGCTCCGTGGGCCTCTTTGCAGCGCGCGGCGCGCTCCGTCCCGCATCCAGCCGGGCCCAGGTGGCCCCTACCGCGCGCACTGCACCACGCGGCCCGACGCGCCCCCCCTTGCTGGCCAGATTATCACCAGCGTGCCCTCAAGACCTGCACTGCTCACTACAACACAGCCCTGAGCCGCACTGTTGGCGACCCGCCCGCGTGTGCGCCTCTGCGGTCGTGCTCTGGCCTTGAAACGCCCGCCCTATCACACACACGTCAGCACCGTCACTGACTGTATGCGCCAACCGAGATTGGCCTTGCCTGCTGCGGCCTCATGTTTTGCCCCCCCTGGCCCTGGCCCCTGCGGTGCGCTGTAACTACCAGGATACCATTGGATCGGCTTACCCGCGCTACCCACACAAGAAAGGGTGTGCCGCAGCCCGCAGCCGGCATGCACGCAGCCACCTGCAGCCTGGCACAGCAACCACCGCAAGGGGTTGGCATTTTGCAAGAAAGCCCGCCCTTGCATGCGTGCGGTGTTTCCCAGGGAATGACAAACCTCAATTGCCGGGGCAGCCAGGCAAGCGAGCGCCGGCAAAGGGGGATGCCTCCAGCAGCAAACTAGGGGCGCGATAATTATCCGCGTGCCTCTGCGCCAACACAACCGTAACCAAAACACGAACCAAGCGCGGCGCTGCTCGCGGCGTGGCCGCCCGCGACGCGCAAAGCGCGGCCTCTCCTGTCCGCTTGCATCCTCGGGCAGCTGCAGGTCCGGACAACAATGGCACCAGTAAGGCATCAACCATTAAATGCATTCATGTGCTCTGCTACATGGCCAGGGTTGCCGCCTTCCTGATTGCGGGGACCATGGTGGTCATAATGGTCGTAACATCCGGGTGGGACTGGCC
>NW_014008036.1:0-3037 GCF_000611645.1 Monoraphidium neglectum | reverse complement strand
TTGTGATGGCGGTGGGACGCCTGCGCAGGTGTAGTGTGGGTGAGGGTGTGGTTGTGGGCGCGTCGGGCATGCGGGCGGGCAGGCAGGCGAGGGGGCACACGGCGGATCGGAAGGCGGATGGAGATCTTGCGGGGCGCGGGCCTGGATCCAGCCGCCGCTCGGCGGAGAGGTGCACCCCGCCGCCCCCCCCCCCCATTTGTGCCGCGCCACGCCCCCCTCACCCCTGCAATCCCCCTGAACCCCGCGCAGGCAAGGGTGCGAGCGCGGTGGGTCTGACTGCGGCGGTGCACAAGGACCCCATCACGCGCGAGTGGACGCTGGAGGGCGGCGCGCTGGTGCTGGCGGACAGGGGTGTGTGCCTCATCGACGAGTTTGACAAGATGAACGACCAGGTGGGGGAAGGGGGGGCGTCGGCGCACGATTGTTGAAGGGTGTTGGGGTGAAGCGAGCGCCCGTGGTCTGGGGTGTAAACCAGGGAGCGGGGCTGGCGACACCGATGACACCGCCCCCGTTCCCTCCTCCGCCCTCTTCCTCCCCCGCCCGTCGTTCACCCAAACCCTGAAACCTCGCCTTTGAACCCTCAACCCTGAAGGACCGCGTGTCCATCCACGAGGCCATGGAGCAGCAGTCCATCAGCGTGTCAAAGGCCGGCATCGTCACGCAGCTGCAGGCGCGGTGCAGCGTCATCGCGGCGGCAAACCCGGTGAGCCCGCTCGCTCGCACACGCGCGCTCTTCGGCGCGGCCACGGGGTAACGCGGGGAGCGGCTGCGCGGCGGGGGCGGGGCCGGGGGGGGGGGGGCCGGCCCCGGCCGGCGCGGCGTCAGCGGCCCTGTGCGCCGGAACAGGGGTGGGGGAGGACGCGTCCCTCCCCGGGGGCCGCGCGAACCGCGCTGCGCCAGCCCCACCCTGAACCCTGCACCGCAGACCCTCACCCGCCGGCCGCCGAGCCGCGGGACGCCGAACTTTGACCGCCTTTGACGCCGCCGCGCGCCCCCGCAGGTGGGGGGCCGCTACGACCCCAGCAAGACGTTCAGCGAAAATGTGGAGCTCACGGACCCCATCCTCTCGCGGTGAGGGCTTATGATGTATTATTTATTAGGGCATATCAATTGATGAGACGGGTGGTTGGCGTCCCTGTGCGTGTGCGTTTGCGCCAGGGCGGGGCGTCTGTTTGTTGGGGTGGGAAACGGTGTGTGTGCAGCTGTGTGTGTTTGGGGTGGGTGAGAGGGACTACATGAAGCGCGTGAATCGAGTGCAGGGGCACCCGCATCGCTACCCGCCCCGCCGCCTTCCCAAACCAGAAACAAATCGTTTGCGCACACCCACCCACCCACCCACCCACCGAACAACCTACCGACCGGCCGACCGACCCGCGCCTCCCGGTCAACCCTCAGGTTTGACTGCATGTGCGTCGTGCGCGACGTGGTGGACCCCATCAACGACCAGCGGCTGGCGCAGTTTGTGGTTGGCAGCCACGCGCGTAGCCACCCCAGCCTCGCGCCGCTGGACCCCGAGAGGGCGGCGGAGAGGGCGGAGGCGCAGCAGGTCGGGGAGGACGGCACGCTGCCGCAGGTGGGTTGGGTGTGCCTGGGTGGTTGTGTGCTGGTGTGATGATGGTTGAATGTTTGTGTGCTTGTGTGATTGAGTGGTGAGCGTGTGGTGTGTGGAGGACGGGACGCTGCCGCACGTGGGGTGAGGCGCGATTGGGTGTAAGTGTTTGTCTTGTGTGAATTGTGGTGTGATTGTGTGCTTGTGTAGTTATGTGATTGTTTGGTGAGCGTGTCATGTGGGGAGGACGGCACGCTGCCGCAGGTGGGGGTGCGGCGGCAGGGGCGATTGGGTGTGTGTGTGTGTTTGTGCAATCGTGTGTGTGTGTAAGTGTGTGTGTGTGTGTGATTGTGTGTGTGTGTGTGGTGGAGGGAGAGAGAGTGAGAGTAACAGTGAGAGAGAGCGTTGTGTGTGTGTGTGTGTGTGTGTGTGTGTCTTCTTGTGCAAGAGTGAGGGACAAAAAGGGAGGGGACAGGAAGCGGGTTTGTGGGGATGGGTTGCGTGCTGCCCAGGGCGTGTGAAATTGCCAGGTCCACCATGTGTGATATTGCGGGTGTCTGCAAACCTCAGGACGCGCAGGATCGGTCTGCTCAGACAGCTCATGCTGCTGCATGCCCGCTTGCGCTGAGTGTGCGTCCCACCAACGCCAAACCCTGAACCCCCAACCCCTGAACCCCCACCACCCCGCAGGCCGTGCTGCGCAAGTACATCACGTACGCCAAGCAGCACTGCCGGCCGCAGCTCACGCAGGTGTGAGAGGAGGGGGGCCGCGAGAAAGACGGCAGGCAGCGCCGCGGCGGCGGCAGACGGTCACAGAGCTGTCCGGCCTGCGCTTGCGGCCCCCTCACCTGGGACCCTGGCTCGCGGCCTTGATCGGGGCGGCGCCCATTTTCACCGACCTCTCGACCTCTGAGGTGCATCCTCGCCCAGCCCTCCACAGCCTCGCAACTCTTGCCATCCAACGATGGCCCCCAAACATCGCCAATTCCACCCGCCCAACCATCACCACCGCCACCTCGACCGCCACTACAAAGCGCCCTAGCCGCCGCTCTCAACTGCCGTCCCCAACCGCCCCCGACCGCACCCCAGTCCGACCACGACATGCTGGTGCGCGTGTACACCGACCTGCGCCGCGAGGCCAGCCGCACCCACGGCATGCCCATCGCGGTACGACACCTGGAGTCTATGATCCGCATGGCGGAGGCGCACGCGCGCATGCACCTGCGGGACGCGGTCACTGGGGACGACGTGCAGGTGTGTGTGTGTGGGGTGGGCTGCGCGTGTGTAGGGAGGGTGGGGGTGGGGGTTGTGCAGGTGCGGGTGCGGGGCATGAGTGTGCGTAAGTATGTGTCGAATCGAGTGGCTGTTGTGTGTATGGGTGTGTGCTTGTTTATGAGAGAGCAAGGGGGGTGGTTGGCTTGTGCAGGCGTGCTGGGGGTCAATCGCAGTGCCAGGACCCCAGGCCGCGGCCTTTGTGCGTGGGGAGGG
>NW_014008037.1:0-3039 GCF_000611645.1 Monoraphidium neglectum | reverse complement strand
GAACGGGGGCCTACGGGCGGATGACGATGAGACGACAGTGACCAATGACGACGAGCGGCTGCTGGCGGAGACGCTGGCTGGCCAAACTCGGTGAGCGGAGCGTGGTTTGGGGTGCGTGTGGTCCATATCTTTGGTCAAGGGTGACAGAGAGAGGGGGAGGAAAACATTGTGCGTGCGTGCGTGCGTGCGTGTGTGCATGCGTGCGAGCAAGCGTGCGTGCGAGCGTGCGCACGTGCATGCGTGTGTGCGTGCGTGCGTGCGTGACACTGGCTTGGCTTTCCTTGGTCCCCACCCCTCCCCATGTCCCAAAACCCTACCCTCCTTCCATCCGTCCCCACTCATAACATTCAATGAAACAGTAGCTGGCAAGGCCAAGGGCCAGGCTGGGGGTGCAGGCAAGGCATCAGCGCCCGCGGCCAAGGGCAAGGGCAAGGCCGCGCACGAGCGGCCTGCGCCATCCGTGGACAACCCCACCCCCGAGCCTAAGGGCAAGGTCCGGAAGAGGGGTGAGAGGGTGTTGTGACATATTTTACTTTGGGCAGGTGGAGTCGGGTGTTGCACAAGGGGGTGCCAGGTGCTTCATTTTTACCTTTTACTCGGTATCTAGTAATCGGGGTAGGGTGATACACGGGTTGGCAGTGGCTGCCTGCTGTCGCTGTTTTTGCACCGGAGCCTTAATCGTAGCATCCTTTGGGATTTTGTGGGCGCCAGTGAGGTCGGGTTCGCGTGCATGCCCCGACCCACTGACCGCAGGGGAGGGGTCGGACGTCAAAACGGCCCATAGCAAGCGCGGCCACAGCGCAAAGGGCCCGCAGAAGCAGCAGCAGGTCGACGAGGCGGGCCCATCAGCGCCTGCACCGGGGAAGCAGCAGCAGAAGCAGCAGCAGCAGCAGCAGCAGCAGCAGCGCCAGCCCAGCAAGGCCAAGGGCAAGGACGCGGGCAAGAAGCCCGCCCTGGCTCTCAGCGAGGTCCTGTTCGACCTGGCTAGCAGCAGCGAGGAGGAGGAGGAGGAGGACGACGCGCCGGGCAGCGAGAAGCCCGCGGGGTCGGAGGACAGCGACGACCTGGAGGCCCTTGGTGAGCAGGCCACCAACCCCGGGGTGGGTCACTGGTGGGCAGATACCGGGGTTACCAGTATCTCCTAGCTTACAAGTGCAGGCCCTTGCCCCCTCCCACTGCTGGCAATGCAGGCAATGCAGACGACTTACAGCACATCCACCGTGCGCCCTCCCCTTTGCCAGGGCCGCTGGACAGGGCGGCCGTCCTGGCCAACCGCGCCAAGGATTTCCAGAGGAAGCAACGTGAGCGGGGCGGTGTCGTGTTGCTGTTGCGTTGCTGCTGCTGCTGCTGCTGCTGCTGCTGCTGCTGCTGTGCATACGCTGCGGGCTTTGCGTTCTACGCGCGATAAATATATGAATACATTCGCAACCGCGCAGTTTCGGTCGTGGGGCGGGACAGGGCCGTCCGCTTCGTCCCCAAGGAGATGAAGAGAGCCGACCCAGAGAAGGAGAAGGACAAGAAGTCCGCCCCCAAGCTGCAGCTGCCGGCCTCCACCTGCTTTTGGCCGACGTACAACCTGTGCCGCAGCCACGCCGCGAGCGTCGGGTGGCCCGTTGGCACCACCCCCTTTGCCAACCTGCTGCTGCTGGTGAGTGTAAGACAGACTGGGTAGGGCGTTACTGGTTACGGTTTACAGGTAACACATGTTCCTGGTAAACCTGCGCAGCCAGCTAGCTGCCTGCATCGAGGATACAGGCTCAGGGCCAGTGCCCACCTACTGCCAGTGCCCACCTACATTGCCCTAACCCCATGCCGTGCGGACCCCGTCACGCAGGTGTACCACGAGCTCTGCTGCGCGGGGGGCCGCTACGGCGACAAGGTGATCAAGCTGCTCACGGGGACGGAGAACGCCATGCTGGTGGAGCCGCAGTTCTTCAAGAAGCCCGACCTGGAGGGGGAGGCCGCCGAGGAGACCGACGAGGAGGCCGAATGAGGTGTGCGGGGCAGGCTGCAACTAGGCAGGGGCAGGCAGGGCAGAATGTGAGTAACTGGCTACTTGATACCTGTAACCTGATGCCCAAGTTACCAATATCCTCCACCCTCACCTCACCTCGCACCACCCCCTCCCCTCCACCTGCCCACACACCCCAGTGTCCCCCCTAGGCGCTCATTGGAGGAGATGTGGGCTCGTTGGGAGGCCTTGAGTGTTGCTGAGGGTGGCTTCAAGTCGTGGCAGGCCCCCCATGGGAGTGGGTTGAACCCCCAGAAATTTGTTGGCATGGTTTTTGTAAATATAGTTGTTTGTCTCAAGTGGTTAGAGTCGTCGGCCCCAACAGCTGCACGTCCAGATTTTTCAGGGATGCAGCAAACCCAGGGCCAGCTGTGGATGAAGGAGCTAGAGAAGCTGTTTGACAGGCTTGGCAGTGTGCTGGTCATCAACAAGGCCTAATACCCTCACCCTAATCCTAATCCTAATACCTGGGCACCCTCAACAACCCAGCCCTGCAATTACGCCTTCATGACCACCCCCACGGGCTCCTTGGCTACCAAGCCTTGGGCGTTGCCTAGCCTGGCATGGTGCCCACTCCCCTGTGCATGCCTTATGCCCCTGACCTTGTCAGGGCAACCCCTGGCATGTATGTGATGCCGGAGGGCTACCTCAAGGTGACCCTAGGGGTTAGGGTTCAGGGTTTAGGGTTTAGGGTCCACCCAAGGGGCCCGTTCGCGCAGCGGCAAAGCAAGCAAGGACAACAGGGCACACACCCAAGATCAGGGCTGGCACCACCTGCAGCACAGCGGCTGTGCCTGCGCGTGTTACACCACGCACATATGGCATGCACGTCCACCCTTTGGACAACCCCTCATTCCTTTGCGCATACTTGAGTGTCCTAAATAATCCAGTGGGTTGGGCCAGTCAATACACCTGCCTGGTTGATGAACCATGAATTCAGAATAAATAACAGGTAAGGACAATTGATTGCAATCGCATGTCATCATCTTTTACATCAGCTCATAGCTGATGACACGGTGCTCTTGGCC
>NW_014008038.1:0-3040 GCF_000611645.1 Monoraphidium neglectum | reverse complement strand
TCGGCGCTGCGGCAGCCGCGGCCGCGGCCGCGGCCGGGCCGGCGCAGCTGCCAGTGCTTACATCGACTTCAAGCCCAGGGAAGCCACAGACCCCAAGGTCAAGAGCGTCCCATTTAATGGTGTCCTCTCCCTGCTGAAAACCGTTGATCTGGACAGCGCTACGAGATCGCGCGTTTCCAAAGCGCTCAACGCGCAGCTCACGGACCCGGGCTCCGTGGCGCACTTTTTGTCAATGTCGTACCAGTTCCTGCGGCGGTGCTGCGCGGAGAACAACGCGGACGCAGCGAGGGCAGCGAGGGCGGCCGTCCAGGACATCGCCGCAGAGTCCGCCTCGTGATCCGAGATCTGCTCAGCTTCGATCTGATCTGGTTGGGGAGACGCCGCGGAGCCGTCGAGTCTGCGGGCGCAGTCTTTTCGGCTGGGTGTGGTGAATGGGCGCGCCCCGCTGCGGGGTCCCTGCACCCCTCCCCCTGATGGGTTTGGGTGAGCTGGTGCAGCCCCTGCCTGCCGCGCCGCGCTTTGCACCCCTGTTTGCGGACTTGCCTGCACATGACCGCATGCGCGCCCTTGTGCGCAGTGCGGACCAGCATACACTTGGGGCCTTTGTGCACGCCTGCTTCGAACGGCGAACTGTGGCCCCTTGAATCTGCGTCACACAATGCTGATGCTAACCAGTCATATCTCATGAGCCTGGATGGCTCCAGGAGCGGGCGACCGCGGGATCTTGTAACAATCCTTATCCTAATCCTAATCCTGCCTTGCCGCCAGCCCCAGTTTCGAAGCCGGGGTCGCCTGTGCGTGGGCTCGGCACTGCCGCGGCTCCAGCCTCCTGCGCAGGCGAGCGTGCTTCTGGCGAGTTGGGGCGTGCGCATATGCGTGTTTTCGTGTGTTTGGCGGTATGATGCGATCCCTTGGGGTTTTGCCCCGTGATCCAGCCGGCGCTACGGTACCTATCATTTGTTCCCTTATTGCGCTTTTGTTTTGTCCTAGCTGCGGCCAGCAGCTATGCCTGGCGTGCACGTGTCCGTCAGCAGCAGACAGCAGGCAGGCAGGCAGGCAGGCAGGCAAGCAGACAGGCGGACAGGCAGGCAGGCAGGCAGGCAGGCATAGGTCGCACTATGTATTCTCTTGCCTCTGCCGCAAACCCATGTTTCTCCTTGCCGGGCCTCCAGTCGCTGTTCTCAATCTTAAGAGCCTCCCAGGCCCAGTGATGCGCTCCCCTTTCGCGGTCAAACGGCGAGGCCCCACTCCCAGCGGGCGCACAGCGCACTCGCCCTACGGTATCTGCTTGCCTTTCGTTGCTCGGCCCACCGCGCCGAGCGCGTGCCCGTATGCTTTTTGTTGGGTCCGGGACATCTCTGCCTCTCCAGCCGTTTGCCGTTATCCACCCAGGCCTCCTTCGTCCCGCGTGGTATATATAGATTCAAATGCGAACCAGTGAAGGCATATGAACCGCGAGCGCACTCATGTCGCCGGCAAAGTCTGTGATCTACGCGCGCGCGCGTGCGCGCGGCGCCAGCAGCCTCAGTGACCCCCCTCACCCCTCCAGCACTGACTCGTGACCGGCGCCCCGCCGCGCCCCGCACTATGATAACGTGGTGCAGTCTTGAGCTATTGAGTGGCAAGGTGCTCGGCAGTCAAGCATGCAGTAGTGCTGACTCCACATGTGTTTTGCATGGATAGACACGTGTAACAAGCAAGGCCAAGCCCATTTTGCAACGAGAGTCCGGCAGGAGTGTCAATGCATTTGTCCGATAGCAAAGCATTGTGACACGATCCCGTGGTCGCACGCTGGAGCCGCCCAGGTTGACATGATTTGTGCAATTATGTTACAAATTGTGGCGATCGCCCGCTGGAGCCGCCCAGGCTTGTGGTGTTTGCACAAGTACAGAATGCCACAACAGCAATGCCACCTACACGTATGGCCGCAAAGCAAGCAGCACTGAATATATATCTCATCAGCCTCATGTCCCACAAATTATCACGATGAGCACGGTGGATTGGTCAACCACACAAGGCATCCCGCGTCCCGTGCCCTTCCTGCCCTTCCTTTGAGCTTGGCGGCTGTCAGCCCTCTGCGCCAACGCGCCTGCCTGAGCAAAGCGGAGGCAGCGCCAGCAGGGCGCGGGGCGGCGTGCGGTGCGGCAGCTTGCAAATCCCACAACTTTGCAGGCGGGTCGAAACCCAAATGTGCGTCATGTGGCGGGGCCCGACAGGCACCATGCCAGTGCGCGGGCTAGATACCCTACGCACCCATGTCCCGCCAGTGCGCCTGCACTCAACGGCCCTAGAAAGTCCGCGCAGCACACCGTGCCGCCTTGCAGGGGCGGCTTGCTGGTGTGCATGCAGCCCGAGCAGGTGGTGAGGGAGGCGGGTGGTGCGTCGGCCGAGGCCCTCACATGCAAGCCAGGTGGCCGCGGCGGCGGGGGCAAAACACGCTGTGTTCGAACAATGAACAGGCATATGTCCAGTAGAAAGTGGCTGCGTGATGCACCGGGTTCACAGAGAACATGTAGGGATGCATCGCCAGGGACGCAGGGCCTGCACATTCATGGCGGTTGCTTGTTCATTCAACTGGAGCGCACGTACACGTACGCTCCTACGGGCTTGCGGTTTTGCGCACGCCGTGCGTGCGAAAATCAATTCAAACTCGACACCGTGCAATTGCCTTTGCTTGCATCAAGGAGGGCAGGGCTGCTTGACAGCAGTGGTTGCGGCCCAGGGTGGGGCAAGGGCCTGGCGGTGCATCAACCCAGTTGGCCTGTGCCGCCCTGCTCAGGGACGAGGCCGTCGATGCCGTCGACAAAGCTAGAGGCAGGGTCAATACCGGCCAGGGCAGAGCTGTAGCCGGTGCGGCCGCGGCCAGCGCTGACCGTGGGTGCGCCCAGGGCCGCAGCCGGTCGCTCCCCCAGCAGCATGCGGTACCACGAGCCCCGCCTGGGCGGTGCAGAGGCGCTGCCGCCGGCCTGGCCGACGGCAGCAGCGGCGCCGACGGTCGAGGCGGCGCCCTCAATGGCCGCGCCCTTGAAGCTTGCGTCGG